>NC_091120.1:168406987-168606987 GCF_040183065.1 Periplaneta americana | reverse complement strand
ATACGTAGCTTATATTGAAAGTGATTATACCTGAATTTCTGCGTTAGTTACAAGCAATAAATGGACAAGATATTATGTCACGGCCTCCTTGCTGCAAAATATACAACAAAATAGATTTTTGATGACAACAGAATGAATCTAGTAGATTGTGATCTGAAACGAAAGCGGTAAAGTTAAAACTTGGCCAACTCTCCGTTCCCGGTCTCCGACAAACTTCTCGTTAATTGTGAATGTTCACATTTAAATCCATTTAATTTAAAAATATTTCCGTTCTCGTTCTCATTGTCGTTTTCGTTCCCTGTTTATTGTTAACCAGCCTTAACGAGAAAGAAGCTTGCCGGAGCCCGGGAACGGGAACGTGAGAGTTGGCAAAGTTTTAACTTTGTCATTCTCTGTTCCGTTCACAGCCTACTGTTCTATGTTCCAGCCAGCCTTGTTCCTGATGTAAACAAAGTAATGTAGAAATATTCTATAACAGCACAGGATTGACAGAAAGAAATAGGCACGTGCTTGAGTTCAAAAGCTGTACATAAATTTATGCAATACTTAGATGTCGGCCAGAGCATCCAGGTTCCAAAGAAAATATAGTCTTCTTTAATTTTATTAGGTGATGAACACAATTTGGCCAATCCTCCGTGAGTACGTTTTGAATTAAGGTTTGAAATAAATACCTATAAGTTGCGTGAGTTTCAAAGTGATATTGTTTCTACGCTGCAAGGAAGAGTCATGCTGAGAAACAAAAATATAAAACGCTCATCATACAAGTGTAGTCAAGACATCCGCGCTCAGTTCAACCCTCTCCGTTCTCAATTTTATAATTTGGCACTAAGGATTCAAAGGAACGCGATTACTAATTATGACTAGAATTAGGACTAGAGTGAATAGACTATGACTAGACAGTGGATTTTTTTATATTTTTATTTTAGTAGGTTATTTTACGACGCTTTATCAACAGCTTGGCTTATTTAGCGTCTGAATGAGATGAAGGTGATAATGCCGGTGAAATGAGTCCGGGATCCAACACCGAAAGTTACCCAGCATTTGCTCATATTGGGTTGAGGGAAAACCCCGGAAAAAACCTCAACCAGGTAACTTGCCCCGACCGGGAATCGAACCCGAGCCACCTGGTTTCGCGACTAGACGCGCTAACCGTTACTCCACAGGTGTGGACACTAGACAGTGGATGCGGGATAACTTATCGTTGAATGTAAGTGCACATTTACTATATGTTACATTTTTTTTTTCATTTAGACCATTGGCTGAACAGGTTTAAAACTTAAACAGACGACGTCAACATGATACTGTATCTCCGTACAGTCAGAAGGAAAAGAAAAACAACGTACTGTAGTATACATACCTTGCAAGGTTCAGACCTCGTCATCATTGATGCAATTACCAGCGTTGCAGTAAACGACGATATATTCTCGTAAGTTGTCGAAGCTGAATCGTCTTCGCTATCGCTTAAACGGTTTTTGTATCGAGAGAATTTCTGAAGAAAACCTCTGAAATGGGGATCACTCAATTTCTTTAGAGGAATATTTGTACTGAGCATCATGTTGCACGTGTCGTTAGACCCGCACAACTAAATGATGATGATGATGATGATGATGATGATGATGATGATGGTGATGTAGATGGTTCCTCAGATTTCATTTCAACGCATTTCCTGTGCGATTTACTGTTGCATTGTTTCTCTATAGCCTGAGTTGTTCTGGTTTTTATTTCAATTTTACATACATTACACACGATATTGTCTTCGTTAATACATAAAATGTCACTCTCAGACTTCTTAATTGCATATCGTATCTCTGAACGAATTTAACGTTTTGCCATTATGAATAATAATAATAATAATAATAATAATAATAATAATAATAATAATAATAATGATAATAGTGATGATGATGATGATCATGATTTATTTAACCTGGCAGAGTTAAGGCCATACGGCCTTCTCTAACACTCAACCAGGAGTAAAACTGCGTTACAAAAAACACTACAAAATTACAAAGTACACTACAATTTTACACACAAAACTGAATAAGATAATAATAATAATAAAATGTAAACAACAAGTAAGTAGAAATCAGACATTATATATAACATACAGAAATAAAGGAGAAAGCATAAGAAAATGTGAACAGCAGGTCAAAATAAATGAGACGTACAAAGTATAAAAAATAAGACAATTAATAATAATAATAATAATAATAATAATAATAATAATAATAATAAATGGATCAACATATTCAACGCGGTCCACATCTATGCGAAACCAGATGGCCCGGGTTCGAATCCCGGTCGGGGCAAGTTACCTGGTTGAGGTTTTTTCCGAGGTTTTCCCTCAACCCAATATGAGCAAATGCTGGGTAACTTTCGGTGCTGGACCCCGGACTCATTTCACCGGCATTATCACCTTCATTTCATTCATCCCGCATCCACTGTCTAACCATGACTAATGACCAGACATCGGATTCTAGGGCAAATGCCTATTTTGTTTCTTTGGGAGAAAAGTAAAAATAATTATTAATATTTGTGTTTCATGGAAATTGAAAGGTATTCAAAGAGTTTTATAGTGCCCTAAAATGCCCTAAAACGGTTATTAGAGCCTAATTTGTTAATATTCGCCTAAAAATGCCTAACTCACTGTAAAGTTTCGCATTTTACTCTTAATTTTTATAATTTATACATGCATTCACTGCGAAATTTAAGGCATTTAAAAAGTGGAAAGTTTGCTTCACACCGGCCATGAAACCATTGATAAAGGAAACAAAATGTTTTGAATCTCACGACACTCGCAATAGATTTAACCGAATTTAACATGTTTGGAGGCATAAATGCCGACAAAGAACCAACCTTAGTTTTGAAGCAGGCAACAATCACGCTTAGATCGAATAAATGACGCTATAGATAAATTGAACAAAGACATTGACTCGATTGTGACATGGACAAAGAAATTCCATCGTAATATCAATCCTGGAAAGACACAAGCAATCATATTAGGACACAAACGGCAAACCGACGCTGTAAAGCACCTCGACATTTCCCCCGTTAAAGTAAGTACAGTGCATATCCCTTTCAGTTCTTCGGTAAAAAAATCTTGGCATTCACATGGATAATAATCTCAACTGGGACATGCAAATCACAGAAACCTGCAGAAAAGTAAGTATATTCTATTATTCATGTGCTAAAAAGGATAAATGTTCATCTTCCCTCTTGCTTAAAAAAGTCCCTTGTGCAGACCCTTGTATTTCCCTATTTTGACTATGCTGACATTTTACTGACTGACCTCTCCAGCGACAACAAAATGAAACTTCAACGTGCTCATAATTTGTGTGTACGTTTTGTAAGCAATGTTCGTAAATATGATCATATTACCCCATCCCTGGAAGCAATAGGTTGGCTTAAACTAGATAAGAAAAGAAATTTACATTCACTTCTCTTTCTCTTCGAAATCTTGAACTCTTCTATTCCTTCGTACCTGTCGTCTCGCTTCACTTACCTTTCTTCCCACCACAATCTGAACACACGCTCTCGCCATGAAACAATACTAACAATACCATCCCATCGCACCTCCTCATACTCATCCTCTTTCACAATAGCCCTGCCAAGACTCTGGAATTCGTTACCTGCTAGCATCAGGGACTGTCGAAATAAAATTCAATTCCATCGCAAACTTACTAGGCACTTGGTCAGTAATTGAGACTCGTTCAGACATGGTTTCTTGTAAATAGTTCTTTTAATCTACCACAAAATATCTCAATATCCGGTAATTTCATCACTATAGAATTTTGTTATTGTAGGTTTAATTTGTAATTTAGTAAATACAAAAATATTCTTTGTTCTTAACTTCTATGATAAAATGTCTAGCTTTCATTAATCAGGTATTCTTGTCGTACTTTAATTTTTATTGTAATTGTAATTGTAAATTTAATATTAATTGTAATCTTATTGTTCATATTATAGTTGTAATCCCCTGGTAGAGAGGCAGAGAAGGCCTGACGGCCTTATCTCTACCAGGTTAAATAAATAAATCTAATCTAATCTAATCTAATCACAACATGTGCTGCTACCGATTCAGAGATATACTATACTATAAAAATGACTGTTTTCGGTCTGAAACCGATTAGCTGTACTGCCCTTCAGAGTGTCATAAAATCACAATTTTTGGAGAAAGAGTGTTTTCGAAATACTTATGAAAAGTCGTAAAACTGCGAATTAGTAGGGTAAACCGTTACAAAATATTTAAAAGAATGGCCCTCCTAGTGTTAACACTACCAGGAAATGCAACAATAAGTGGAGCTTTGTATTTTTGTCCAATTGAATCTCAATAACAACGGTTCATTTGAATGCTCGTTAACAGTTGCTCTTTCCCTCACCTTATTTGTGTTGAGAAGTTTTGAGCGGTAGGACGTTTTCCTGTGAAGTTTAACGCGATAATGCCGAAAAATATAAGTGCAAAATCTACATTGATCTGGCAATGGCTAACAGAATATTCAGAATTCACTTATGATGGAAAAATAATATTCTGCAAGATTTGTAGCAAACAGGTAGTTGAAATATATAAATTCTATTAATTTTAATGAGTAGGCCTATAATATTTATACATTGACTGAGCTATCCTGAGGTATAATTCTTTTTAAGACCACTACACTTTAACCTTTTAAATTCCGATAGTTAAAGTATTTGCAGGTCATTAAAATTTTGACTGTTCGAACCCACTAACTTTGTGATAGAAATACGGCAATACAACAATTAGGATTTTATTTTAATTCAGTTTACTTTACATTTTTAGATTTCGCAAGAAAAGAAGTGCCACCTAAAGCAGCATGTGCAAGGAGCGGCTCATAAGGCTAAAGCTCAGCAGAAAAATCAACTGCAACAAACTTTACTAACACAGCCTACTTCATCCAATCTCAGCAGCAATTTCTATGCTGATTTAACCAGAGCGTTTGTTGCTGCTAACATTCCCTGGAATGCAATTGAAAATCCGGTTTTAAGACAGTTTTTACAAAAATACTGCAAACAAAATATCCCATCTCAGTCGACCCTAAGAAAAAATTACTTAGACAGAATATACAATGAAACTTTAGCTTCCATTCGGGAGGATATAGGTGATTCTTACATATGGGTCTCTGTGGATGAAACCTCAGATCCTATGAATAGGTATATAGCAAATATGGTAGTAGGAAAACTTAGTCCTGATGGACCTTCGATTCCACACCTCGTATGTGTTAAGGAACTTTCGAAAGTGAATAGCCATGCCATTGCTTATTTTGTAAATAAAGGCCTACAGTCTTTATACTCAGGTAATATACACGATTCTAAAGTTCTGTTGTTTTGTACTGATGCTGCCTCATACATGGTTGCTGCAGCTCCACTTCTTAAAACATTTTATCCCAACCTCACTCATGTAACCTGTCTAGCACATGGCCTTCACAGGGTTTCTGAAACAATCCGGAATGAATTTCCTCTTGTCAATTCGTTTATTTCTAACACAAAAAAATGTTTTTGTAAAGCCCCATCCAGGATTTCAATATTCAGAGAGAACTTTCCAGATATGCCACTCCCACCTCAGCCGGTTGTTACACGATGGGGAACCTGGATTCAGTCAGTGGTGTATTATTCTAAGTATTTTAAAGAAGTGGTCACAGTTATTGATAAATTACCTGAAACTGATAGTGCAGCGTGTGTGAAAGCAGTGAAAGATTGTCTGAATGACTCACGAGTGAAAAACGATATTGCCTACATAACATCAAACTTTTCTTTCATACCTGCAAGCATTGAACAATTAGAACGTGAAAAACAATCTCTTTGTAGCCAAATAGCAATAGTAAAGGAAGCTCAAGTGAACATACATTCTGCTTTGGGCGAAACTGGGAAAAAAGTTAAAAATAAGTGGGACAACGTATTAAAGAAGAATGTAGGATTTTCATTGTTGGAAAAAGTATCAAGAGTGATATCGGGGGAAAGTGTAAATGTTCCAGTAAGTATTGATGTTTCTATTGTACCTAATTTAAAATTTGCGCCTCTCACATCAGTTTCGGTTGAAAGAAGTTTTTCTGCTTTCAAAATGATTCTCAGTGACAAAAGGCAAAGGTTAACTGTGGAGAATTTAGAAAAAATTCTGGTGGTGTACTGTGCAGATAATTATAATAAAGTCTGAGCATGGAACTGAATTTCAATAACTTAAAATGAGTAATCTTGATATCAATAATCATTATTTCATTAGTTTCAATATATTAAATTTATGCAGCTCTGTTTATAAATATAATATAGTATTCTTTTTTAATGTTTAAACATACTTTTTTGTGCGTATTTTAGTGTATAACTAAAAATTTCAGTAAAAGAAATAAGTATGATACCTTGATGTGCCTAAAATGCCTATTTTCATTAAAATAGAGCCTAATTTTACAAATTTTGAGCTTATTTTAGGCGCCTAAAACTGCAATTTTTAGTGCCTAAAAATCCGATGTCTACTAATGACACAGGGTATGTATAATACAAATAACCCTCACACCGAATTATTGTATGAAAAGAACATAAATTTGTACTTTTAAAACTCGAATTGAACCTGAATTCTCTGCATTTGTAACAAGAAGCGCTGCCATTTGAACTGCAGCTGTGGTTTTGTCAGTAAAAAATGAGCAGATATTCACTTTCAATAATTTAATAAAATATTATCGTTGTACACGAAAGCTGAAGCCAACATATAACACGCCGTCTTTGTAAAGCGTAGTCTTTGTTCAAAAGCGTACAACAAAGTCTGGCGGTCTCACTTCAGAATTCGTTTGCAAATGAGGCAGACCACTTGCTGGTATGTAAAGGAAGTCGATGTTAGTTCATTAACGTCGCTAAAGTGTTTCGTTTGCTGGTAAACAACGTCGTTCGACACTGCAGAGCTCGTACTTGGACATGCACAACAGCTTTTCTCCAGCACTTGTGCGTGTTGCTTCTCTTTGGGTAACTACTCCAAGTATTTGCGCTTTTATTGTGAGTGCTCGTTCCTGCTTCGTATTAACCCTACTTCTCTTGTCTGCTTTCCACAAGAAACTGGGCCTTGTGCAAAGGCTGTTCCGGTTATGTTTTCTGTAATTTGAGGATGTTGCTTATCTTAAATACGTCCAATACCCGAGAAAGATTTTATTGGATTTTTTCAATGTTAATGAAAGACAAAGTTTATGATTATGTCTCGTGACGAGAATATTGTACGAAATGGAACTATATAAATAGGAGATTTATCCTTCGAAGAGGTGGAAAAATTCAAATGTCTTGGAGCAACAGTAACAAATATAAATGACACTCGGGAGGAAATTAAACGCGGAATAAATATGGGAAATGCGTGTTATTATTCGGTTGAGAAGCTTTCGTCATCTAGTCTTCTGTCTGAAAGTTAGAATTTATAAAACAGTTATATTACCGGTTGTTCTGTATGGTTGTGAAACTTGGACTCTCACTTTGAGAGAGGAACTGAGGTTAAGGGTGTTTGAGAATAAGGTGCTTAGGAAAATATTTGGGACTACGAGGGATGAAGTTATAGGAGAATGGAGAAAGTTACACAACCCAGAACTGCACGCATAGTCGGCCTGGATAGCGCCGTCGGTATAGCGCTGGCCTTCTGTGCTCGAGGTTGCGGGTTTGATCGTGGCCCATGTCGATGGCATTTAAGTGTGCTTAAATGCGACAGGCTCATGTCAGTAGATTTACTGGTATGTAAACGAACTCCTGCGGGACAAAATTCCGGCACACCGGCGACGCTGATGTAGCGTCGGCAGTTGCGAGCGTCGTTAAATAAACCATAACATTAATTGCACGGATTGTATTTTTCACCTGACACAATTATAAACATTAAATCCAGACGTTTGAGATGGGCAGGCCATGTAGCAGGTATGGGCGAATCCAGAAATGCATATAGAGTGTTAATTGGATGGGATGGCCTGAGGGTAAAAGACCTTTGGGGAGGCCGAGACGTAGATGGGAGGATAATATAACATGGATTTGTGGGATATGATAGGGACTGGATTAATCATTTGTAAGTAAGAAACAATTTTTTACTGAAGCATTTGGATTTAAAATATTATTTCTGGCCTCTGGCCCGCGTCTAAACTGTAAAATTTCTTTGTAACCCTATGATTCACGTGTTTTCTACATCCCTGATATTGACGAAGTATTGCTTCTCTGTTTTCAGACTGTTGCCGGAGAAACTGAGAACAGATTCCTCATTCGGAATTCGAATTGAGTATCTCAAGAATCTAGGTCACAGGTGTGCCGACGCGAGAACTCCGGGTTCATAAACCCGCAAAGATTTGAAATGTATAAATGTGTGTAGCGATACGAGCGCGTGCACGCTGTGGCTAGCGTTGTCGGTTGGCCCGGGAATGTGATAATTGCGTAACAAGGATTCGGTAAACTCTCGGGTCAGAAGACAAATCCGAGAAGCCCGTGTCCGTTTGACCGTGCTCCTGTCTTTGACGTGTAAGTACGTGCCCGCTGCTCTGCTGTAGATGTCTTGTAGCTGGCAAGAGGCCACCAAAATCTTGAAACACGAGAATTTAATGCATCTCACATCAAGCTATAGGGCTTGAATAGTAGACTGAAATACGCATTAGATGTACACTGTCAATGTATTGAAAATGTTCTGCTAGATGTGTGTGGTATTTTTAAACTTTACAGCTCCTCTTTTCGAGAACAACGCGTTTTCGAGCCGTGGGACTTGCCGGATGGTCTATGACGAGTCCTCGGCCCCACTTCATTTCACCCCCTTTGGTATGATTACCTGGTTGGGTTTTTTCCGAGGTTTTCCCCAAGCATAAGGCAAATGCCAGGTTATCTATGGCGAATCCTAGGGCCTCACCTCATCTCACTACATCTTACCAAACTATTGTAAAAAAATTGTAGAAAATTGTAAATATTGTAAAAAATTTGTCAAAATTGTAATTGTAATTGTAATCTTGTAAAATTTTGACTTGTTCCACATCTTAAAGCTTCATTGCTAATGTAGGATCTCTGGAATATAATAAATGAAATGAAATGAAAATGCAGTGTTAAATAAATGTTTCTTTGTATGAAAGGGAAAACAATGGTATTAGTTCTTTTTATTTAGTTATTTTAACGTCGGCCTGTTCTTCTTTTTTTTTTTTTCTTTTTTTCCATCAGATTTTGAATTTACGTACAAAAATAACTTTTGTCTGGAACATTTTGCTGTCCTACACTTACTTCTATCAAACATTTAACAAGAAAACATTACATTATAATAAGCTTACGTTGAAAGACTGTATCTCAGATTTCTCAGGTCCAATTGTTTCTGCTTACCTTGAACAGAAACGTACTGAGCGGTAAATATAAACACTAGCAAGATATACAAAACAAATCTAAGATAACATTTTTCAAATTATTACCGTGTATCTCCTTTTCTCTTCTTTATCTTAGTGCTTGATCTTCTTTTCTTATCTTATCTTAGTATTCTTCCCCTTCATTTCTTATCTTCCATTTAAGTGTTCTTCCTCTTCGAATCTTCTTTCGCTCAGCGTTTTTAGTAATTTTTCATATTCACCTTCTTTTAGTGTTCTTTATGTTCTTTTCTGATCTTTCTTCTCTGAGTGTTATTCTTTTTATCATCCTTCTCTAGTATTCTTCTTTTCTTATTAGTGTTAATTTTTTCTTATATTCCTTCTCTTAGAGTTCCCCTCTTTCCTTATCTTCTTTTTGTTAGTGTTCTTGACCTTTTCTTATGTTCCTTCTCGTAGTGTTCTTCCTCTTGCTGTCTCCTCTTTTAATCTTCTTTCTCTTCTTTCCTTAGTGGTCTTCCTCTTTTTCCTCTTCCTTACCTTAGTGGTCTCCCACTTTTCTCCTCTTCCTTATCTTAGTGTTCTTACTCTTCTTATCTGCTTATCAGTGTTCTTCCTCTTTTATTGTCTTCCTTATCTTAGTGTTCTTCCTCTTTTCTATTCTTCTTTATCTTATTGTTCTTCCTCTTTTCTTATCTTCCTTATCTTAGTGTTCTTCCTCTTTTCTCCTCTTCCTTATCTTAATATTCTTCCTCTTTTCTCCTCTTTCTTATCTTAAAATTCTTCCTCTTTTCTTATCTTCCTTATCTTAATGTTCTTCCTCTTTTCTTATCTTCCTTATCTTAGTGTTCTTTCTCTTCCTTATTTAAGTGTTCTTCTTTTCTTATCTTCCTTATGTTAGTGTTCTTCCTTTTTTCTCCTCTTCTTTAACTTAGTGTTCTTCCTCTTTTCTCCTCTTCCTTATCTTAGTGTTCTTCTTTTCTTATCTTCCTTATCTTAGTGTTCTTCCTCTTTTCTTATCTTCCTTATCTTAGTGTTCTTCCTCTTTTCTTATCTTACTTATCTTAGTGTTCTTCCTCTTTTCTCCTCTTCCTTATCTTAGTGTCCTTCCTCTTTTCTTATCTTCCTTATCTAAGTGTTCTTCCTCTTTTCTTATCTTCCTTATCTTAGTGTCCTTCCTCTTTTCTTATCTTCCTTATCTTAGTGTTCTTCCTCTTTTCTTATCTTCCTTATCTTAGTGTCCTTCCTCTTTTCTTATCTTCCTTATCTTAGTGTTCTTCCTCTTTTCTTATCTTCCTTATCTTAGTGTCCTTCCTCTTTTCTTATCTTCCTTATCTTAGTGTCCTTCCTCTTTTCTTATCTTCCTTATCTTAGTGTCCTTCCTCTTTTCTTATCTTTCTTATCTTAGTGTTCTTCCTCTTTTCTTATCTTCCTTATCTTAGTGTCCTTCCTCTTTTCTTATCTTTCTTATCTTAGTGTTCTTCCTCTTTTCTTATCTTCCTTATCTTAGTGTCCTTCCTCTTTTCTTATCTTCCTTATCTTAGTGTTCTTCCTCTTTTCTTATCTTCCTTATCTTAGTGTCCTTCCTCTTTTCTTATCTTTCTTATCTTAGTGTTCTTCTTCTTTTCTTATCTTCCTTATCTTAGTGTCCTTCCTCTTTTCTTATCTTATCTTAGTATTCTTCCTCTTTTCTTATCTTCCTTATCTTAGTATTCTTCCTCTTTTCTTATCTTCCTTATCTTAGTGTCCTTCCTCTTTTCTTATCTTCCTTATCTTAGTGTCCTTCCTCTTTTCTTATCTTCTTTTATTCTTCGTATTTTCTTTCTCTGTGCCCTTTTCCTTGTCTTCCTTTTTAGTGTTCTACGTCATCTTTCCTTTTCTTCCTTCTTTTGGTGTTATTTCTCTTCTTTTATTTCTTCCTCCTCATAGTGTACTTAATTTTTCTTGTCTTCCTCATCTTAGTATTCTTTTATCTTCTTCTCTTAGTATTCTTGATCTTCTCTTGTCATCCTTATCTTTATGTTCTTCCTCTTCTTTTCTTTTCTTTAGCATTCTTCCTCTTCTTTTTTCTCTTCCTTCCGTTAGTAATCTTCCTCGCCTTTTCTCCTTTTCCTTCTCTTAGCATTCTTCCTCTCCTTTCCTTCTCTTCCTTTTGTTAGTATTATCCCTCTAATTTTCTTGTCTTTGTTCTCTTTATATTTTTTCTATTATTCCTTCTCTTAGTGTTTTTCATGTTATTTTCCCTCTTTTTTTCTTCTGCTGTTCTTCCTCTTCTTTTCTCCACTTCTAGTATAGTCATGTTCTTTTCTTTTCTTCTCTTGGTATTTTTTCTCTCATTTTTTTCTCTTCTTTTAGTATTCTTCCTCTGCTCTTTTTCATTCTTTTAGTGTTTTTCAACTACCTTTCTCCTCTTCCTTCTTTCAGTGTTCTCCATATTTTCTCCCTTCCTTCTCTTAGTGTTCTTCCTCTTCTTTTCTTTCTTCTCAGTGTTATTCCTTTTTCTTTCTTCTCTTAGTGCTGTGACTGGCTCACTTTTTAAGAAAAACTTGAAATAGGATTGTTTCTATTTCTGCTCCCGTGGCTCCGACGGTATTAACTGGCGAGAGTCCATTCTGCTCCGATGATATTCACTGTTCCGCACTCAGGGCGAGAGTGCCTTGCATTCCTCCGATGTTCACTCCATGGCGTTCAGGGCGAGAGTCCTTCCAGCGAGGACAGAATCAAAACAGAAAACACCAAAAGACGTTACTTTTAAAAGAACCAATCAAAATTCAAAGCCTCCTCACCAGTCTCTCTAAATATACATAATCCAGAATACTAGAACGAAACCTAGTGGTGAATATAAGAACCAAAACCCCGTCATCTATAAGAAAGAAACAGGGATTAAATAGAATAAAAAGAATCAACAGGGAAGAAATATCATTAAATAAGAAATAAGTTAGAAAAAACAGGGTGATCCAAAAAAAAAAAAAACAATCATCACAGTGCTCTTCTTCTTTCTTGTTTCCTTTCTGTTAATGTTCTTTTTCTGTTTGACTTCTTCCTGTCCCCTTATCGTCGTCTTTCTGTTACTCTTCTTCCTGTTTTTATCGTCTCTAAAGTCTTCTTCCTCTTGGTCTCATTTCTTTCTGCTTTCCTCTTATCCGTTTCTCAAAGTAGCTTATATCTTTACAGTGTACACGGATCAAATGATGTCTATGATCGACCATGCCGAAATGTAGTAATTATACACCTGGTAGTAGCCCTTTAATGCACCTCATTCATTATAGTTCAGTTGTTCAGCCAATGAGGAATAACCATTGTACCATTATAAAACCGCAAGTATCGATTATTCTCGGATATGCAATCGAAAGACAACTAGCGAAACGTCACGGAGGCTGGAAATCCAATACTGTCGCAGAAGGTTATGTTCTGTTACTACAATAATTAGCGTTAATTGTAAATAATATTAAAATAAATTCAATTTGTCATCTCGTTTTTCAATTCTAAATCAATTTCCAGGTTATATCAATATTAATGTTCATGTTATTCTCTAGATTATATCAAGGTCAATGACATTTGTGGCTCGGAAAAAATAAATACTTTCGCGTCTGCGCACATCTCACAATTTGGAAGGTCAGTTCCGCTCTTCACTTAGATAACCATAACATTAATACTTACGAATAATTTCAAGTTAGAAATATGGTCGAGCATAGAAAGTCGTATGAAACTTGCCTATAATGGTAATTAAGACACTCGTATGAAAATTATGCAACTCGCTTGCGCTCGTTTCATAAACAAACATACTCGCGTCTTAATTACTACCATTATAGGCTCGTTGCACCAGCTTTGTTGTATTCCTAGTTATAGTACGAAGGCGCTCGATAAGAAGAAAATCAGTTTCCGTTATCATAAGTGGAACCTTGACTATTGGATACTCTGTTACTTAACACTCCAGTAAACTCGATTTGTTTGTTATGTGTGAATTTCAGCGTGGAATTACGCTCTTTGTTTATTATTACGGATATTAACTGCTTTCGTCGTGTGGAAAATGTTTTTAATCATGAAAAATAAATTTGGTCCTTCAATAGGTAACTCTGCAGGCTGTTTTATTCGTTCAGTCATTTCACGATTATTCTGAAGACAATGAGATGCAGCGCAGAATAAATTTATTGCTGATTCAGAACTACTTCCTGCCGCTCCTCCTGGTCTGCAGTCACGGTTGCACCGTCCGTCCAGGTGACAGTCGCGCTTCACCGCCCGACACGCCTTCACTGCGATGCACAGAATCCATTTCACTTTTCTCCGCTATCTGGTTATCTTTCAATTAAAGTGAATACACTCGGCTGATCTTTCCTGTTCGCGAACTCTGGTTAATTGTAAACCACATATACACAACGTTGCCAAGCTTTTATCCAGATGTTTCCATGATTATGCTGAAGAAGTGACGGAATTCATCGAATTCCCATAGTCGTGTGAAATGTTTATTCTCTTCGTGATTGTTATGAGCATAGATAGGATTGTGGGGATGTTTGGGATACAGTTTGATATTTCTTTTAATTTCTGTCTTTATACTGCCTTCATTTAAGGAAACTGGGTAGTTAAAGACTGCTTGGAGCGCTTGTACAGTAAATTTGAATATTTTAAACAAATCATTGTATTGTATTAAAGATAATCAAATTAATCTGTAACATTTTTACTCTAAATCATGTAATAAAAGTGAACATACAAAACTATACCAAATTTCTAGGACTTTTTATAGACTCCAGTTTAACATGGGGAAAACATATCGAATGTATATGCACAAAATTATCAGGAGTTAAATATTTATTAAAGAAATTAGTGACTTGCGTTTCTCAAAATTATTTAAGATGTGCCTACTTTTCGTTCTTTCAATCGATAATTAGGTATGCCTTAATTTTCTGGGGAAATGGTAGAAACATTGGGAGTGTCTTGATTTTGCAAAAGAAAGCCATTAGAATTTTATGTCAATCATACTATCTTGAACATTGTCGACCTCTTTTCAAACAATCACAGATATTAACTGTCATAAATGTATATATATATATATATATATATACACGACCTAGTCCTTTACACTCGACAAAATATAGACAATTACTCATTAATAGCCAATATACATGATCATGAAATTAGAAATAGTGAACAAATTAATATCCCATACTGTAGATTACATAAAACTAGTACAAATTTTTCTGTCATGGGGATGAAATTATATAATAAGCTTCCCAGTCAATATTATAAGTTACCAACCAATAGTTTCAAAGCTAGATTTCATAATTGGCTTTTTATTAATCATTTCTACTCTGTAGATGAGTTTCTTAACATAAACTCATACGATATTGTTTTTTAATAAATAAAGTTATTTACATTTAGTTACAATTGTTACATTAAGAGTGAAGTGTTTTCATTAATTTTAGGGTTTCAAAATGTTTTGTGTTTTCATTCTAATTAAACTTTACTGTTTTCAATTATATGTGTATTTTCAAATGTATGTTGTGACGAAGCCTATCACTGTATGTTTAATGACTTAATAAATTGAATTGAATTGAATATGTTATGGCGTTTAAAGGTAAATATCCAATAAGAAGTAAAATCTGTATTGAAAACAGAATTTTATGGTCCGTCCCAGCGGAGTAGAAAGACGAAACAAGACTTCTGCGCAAGTGATATGTGGGAGGGCTAGGGCCAATGACTGCTCTGGGGGAGGCATTGCTTGAACGAAGCGAGCAATCGCTTGCAGGAAGGGACAATTTCTATCTGAACTTTACCCTGCCTTCTACCACGAGCATCTTACGCCTTAGTGGACTCGAGCTGATGCTGCCCGCAATACACTCCGGACAGATAGACTCCGCCCCCATATGCGCGAAGTTACTCCATAGATACCTGGAACGGATCATAGAACAAGTGAACACATTTAACTATTTAGGGCACCGTCTTTCATATGTAAAAGAAAAGAATATCGATCCTAAAATAACTCATTTTGTAAAAGTTATCAGCATTATCAATTCAGTTTTCAAACCTAATTATGTACAGAAACATACAAGATTAAAGATGTACAACATTTTAGCACGACCTACTTCAGTCTATGGATCAGAAGCCTGGACTTCGACAAAAAAAAAAAATGTTCAACGTGTAACTGCCAACGATATGAAATTCATGAGAAAAACGGCGCGATACACACTTTGGGATAGAAAACGAAATACAGAAATTTTGGAAGAATTGAACGTCCAACCTATATTAAATTTTCTTCAAATCTATACTGTAGAGTTAATTGAAAACAGCATGTCGAGAGAATGCCAACAGAAAGATGGCCAAAGGCAGTGCTACACTACCGCCCTTCTGGACAACGATCTGTTTTTTAGTTGGTTATTTAACGACGCTGTATCAACTACGAGGTTATTTAGCGTCGATGAGATTGGTGGTAGCGAGATGGTATTTGGCGAGATGAGGCTGAGGATTCACCATAAATTACCTGGCATTCACCTTACGGTTGGGGAAAACCTCGGAAAAAACCCAACCAGGTAATCAGCTCAAGTGGGGATCGAACCCGCGCCCAAGCGGAGCTTCAGACCGGCAGGCAAGCGCCTTAACCGACTGAGCCACGCCGGTGGCCACAACGATCTGTTGGAAGACAATTAAAAAGATGACATGAGACCATTTACACCGCAACAGACCACTAGGTCTAGTGCTTGACTTGGATGATGATGATGATGTAACAGAAAATGTTCTTGTATATTGCAGCAGGAACCGAAACCAGGCAAACAACATGCAAGAAAAGTAAGGTACGGAATAGATGTGATAAATTAATTAATGTAACAGTTAAATATACGGAAAGCAAATTCTACGCCATATACGTTTTCGGCATTCTAAAACTATAATGAAAAACTCTAACTATATAAAAAAAAATCTTTTCAGACTTATGTTTTACCACATTTGTGACAATTTAAGTATGTTTCCCACCGGCGTAGCTCGGTCGGTTAAGACGCTTGCCTCCCGATCCGGAGTTGCGCTCGGGCGCGGGTTCGATTCCCGCTTGGGCTGATTACCTGTTTGGGTTTTTTCAGAGGTTTTGCCCAACCGTAAGGCAAATGCCAGGTAATCTATGGCGAATCCTCGACCTCATCTCGCCAAATATCATCTCGCTATCACCAATCCCATTGACGCTATATAACCTCGTAGTTGATACAGCTTCGTTAAATAACCAAGTAAAAAAAAATAAGTATGTTTTCCAACAATTATTCTCAACCTCACTAGAATTTTAGATCCGATATTAACCCTTATAAACAAAGATTGTATTGTCTTCATTTTATAATATGTAATAATCTTATACAAAACAGAACGAGCTTGCTTAGGCCTATACGATATGATAACATTTTTGATCCAAATGTCTGATTTTGGGTATATTACACTATATCAAAGCTTTTATCACATCTTTCATCACAGTTCTAACAATCAATCCACGACAGTTCTATGCATGTTGCAACTAAGTGCAGTAATGGTTATTGCATTAATACTGGGGAAGAAATAAAAGAAAAAACATATTTGGGTTAGAGATTGGGCAGGGAGAAGAGATACAAAAGGAATCCATCAAACTATTGAGAGAACTTCAGTGTTGAAGATGTAAAATCCTATACTCCATATTTAAGAATGGATGACGTAGCATTTCATGTGACTCATAATGTGATGTTAAAAGTCATGTGGTTTCACAGACCATATATGATATGATATGATATGATATAATCTATGATTTATTGTCATTAAGCACAGCATCCCAAGTGGCTGATGGCCCTTCATATTTCTGTCACACAGACCATATGTACTTAGTCCGCCATTTTCTTTCTTCTTAGTCAAAGATTTTATCAAAGGTATGATGATGACCATAACTTTTGTCAAAGAACTATGTCACAGGTAGATGTGATCAAAGATGCTATATTACACTGTAAAAGATTTTATCATATATATTTTATCAAACTTCTGTGACACAAAAATTTGATAGTGTAATATAGGCCTTAGACGTGTGTCAAATTCGCTTCCGCTGCCTGTACTTGAAACACGTCAACTACATTCTGTCCGGCGTCGTGTGTTCACCTTCAATCTACCTGCTAATACAAATATACCGATGTCACGGACCTAGTGATCACGATGACATTTTTGCCGATCCCTGCTGTAGGTAAAGGGGGAGCAACGTAGAAGGGGAAAATATTTAATTCTAATGCGAAATTTAATGCTAGTTCTCTGGTTTTGTATACGTCAGCATCTGTGACGCAGAGAGTGTGTCCGTGCAATAGAAGCAAATGCAATGCAAGCATCAGTTTAATGGCCCACAACGTCCGTCTGCGAAGAGTCTTAAGTTTATAAAAAAAAAAAAAAAAAATGCGAGTGCACATGGTGTGGTGTACAGATACATCCTGCTGCAATGTGAAACAAATAGTCCTCTGTAAGACTGAACACTTCTTCCTTCCAGTTGTGGTTCTTGGAAAATTGTGTAATGCTTGCCTGAAAGACCAACCAAGGGCGTAAGAAATTATATTTCGATCATTATATTCAAACATCGTAAAACTTAGTCAAAATCATCAAGATTAAGACGAATCGGAGAACCTTAAATGCTTCGTAGATATTCTGAAGTGGTGTTGAAGTCCTCCTTAACAGTACATGACTGGAGATCAATATTTTGCATGTGGGGTGCACAGAAACAAAGATTAGTGAATTCATATAATATTAAGGACACACTCTTAGTTAAAAGTTCTTTTTGATATTGGAGAAGGTAATTTATGACCCAGAACGATTGTCATCTGAGGTATAAATCATGCTATTGCTAAGAGAAAAATCACAATTGAGGGCTTTTCTGCAATGACAAGGTATGTGTAAGAAGTGGGATTTTGGCAGTAAGTAAAAGTAACATTGTTTTCATTAACAAAGAAATGCTTTTGCAAATCTGCGTTTTTGAATTAGTATTATTGATATACAAATCTGGCTTTCAGGTAGTAGCTCCCTGTAAAGCAGGTTTGAATAATTTCAAGGAAAAATTTTCAGTGTCGGGTATCGATCCCGGGACCCTTCGCTTGGCGCACGAATGCTCTCCCGACTGATATACCCCAGGAGTTACACACGACACCTTCACAATTTTTATCCATTATATCCACACGACTCAAATGGGCTGACAAAACGCCAGAATCCAACTTTTGAGTGCACACAAATACTGTGCGACTTAAATTGTGGCTTTCTGTTAACGTACCTCCAGTAACGATTAAAGTCACACAGTATTTGTGTGCACTCAAAAGTTGGGTTCTGGCGTCTTGTCAGCCCATTTTAGTTGTGTGGATATAAAGGAAAAATTGTGACGGTATTGTGTAGTTCCTGTGGTAGCTCAGTCTGGAGAGCATTAGTGCGCTAAGCGAAGGGTCCCGGGATCGATACCCCGCCGCGGAACAATTTTTCCTTGAAATTGTTGAAGTATTATTGATAGTTTATATGTATAAGTTTCATGTATTATTCGTCAAAATTTTATTATTGAATTTGTTATTTTAATACAGTAACAGTAAAGTACTCCGACTTGCCTTGTTATTGCAGTCATACGATACAACGTGCCTTGTTATTGCAGTCATGCGATACAACGTGCCTTGTTATTGCAGTCATGCGATACAACTTGCCTTGTTATTGCAGTCATGCGATACAACTTGCCTTGTTATTGCAGTCATGCGATACAACTTGCCTTGTTATTGCAGTCATTCGATACAACTTGCCTTGTTATTGCAGTCATACGATACAACTTGCCTTGTTATTGCAGTCATACGATACAACTTGCCTTGTTATTGCAGTCATGCGATACAACTTGCCTTGTTATTGCAGTCATACGATACAACTTGCCTTGTTATTGCAGTCATGCGATACAACTTGCCTTGTTATTGCAGTCATGCGATACAACTTGCCTTGTTATTGCAGTCATGCGATACAACTTGCCTTGTTATTGCAGTCATGCGATACAACTTGCCTTGTTATTGCAGTCATACGATAGAACTTGCCTTGTTATTGTAGTTATACGATACAACTTGCCTTGTTATTGCAGTCATACGATACAACTTGCCTTGTTATTGTAGTCATACGATACAACTTGCCTTGTTATTGCAGTCATGCGATACAACTTGCCTTGTTATTGCAGTCATGCGATACAACTTGCCTTGTTATTGCAGTCATACGATACAACTTGCCTTGCTATTGCAGTCATGCGATACAACTTGCCTTGTTATTGCAGTCATGCGATACAACTTGCCTTGTTATTGCAGTCATACGATACAACATGCCTTGTTATTGCAGTCATACGATACAACATGCCTTGTTATTGCAGTCACGCGATACAACTTGCCTTGTTAATGCAGTCATACGATACAACTTGCCTTGTTATTGCAGTCATACGATACAACTTGCCTTGTTATTGCAGTCATACGATACAACGTGCCTTGTTATTGCAGTCATACGATACAACTTGCCTTGTTATTGCAGTCATACGATACAACTTGCCTTGTTATTGCAGTCATACGATACAACGTGCCTTGTTATTGCAGTCATACGATACAACGTGCCTTGTTATTGCAGTCATGCGATACACCTTGCCTTGTTATTGCAGTCATACGATACAACTTGCATTGTTATTGCAGTCATACGATACAACTTGCCTTGTTATTGCAGTCATACGATACAACGTGCCTTGTTATTGCAGTCATACGATACAACATGCCTTGTTATTGCAGTCATGCGATACAACTTGCCTTGTTATTGCAGTCATACGATACAACTTGCCTTGTTATTGCAGTCATACGATACAACTTGCCTTGTTATTGTAGTCATACGATACAACTTGCCTTGTTATTGTAGTCATACGATACAACTTGCCTTGTCATTGCAGTCATACGATACAACTTGCCTTGTCATTGTAGTTATACGATACAACTTGCCTTGTCATTGTAGTTATACGATACAACTTGCCTTGTTATTGCAGTCATACGATACAACTTGCCTTGTTATTGCAGTCATACGATACAACTTGCCTTGTTATTGCAGTCATACGATACAACTTGCGTTGTTATTGCAGTCCTACGATACAACGTGCCTTGTTATTGCATTCATACGATACAACTTGCCTTGTTATTGCAGTCATGCGATACAACTTGCCTTGTTATTGCAGTCATACGATACAACTTGCCTTGTTATTGCAGTCCTACGATACAACGTGCCTTGTTATTGCAGTCATACGATACAACTTGCCATGTTATTGTAGTTATACGATACAACTTGCCTTGTTATTGCAGTTATACGATACAACTTGCCTTGTTATTGCAGTCATACGATACAACTTGCCTTGTTATTGCAGTCCTACGATACAACGTGCCTTGTTATTGCAGTCATACGATACAACTTGCCTTGTTATTGTATTCATACCATACAACTTGCCTTGTTATTGCAGTCATGCGATACAACTTGCCTTGTTATTGCAGTCATGCGATACAACTTGCCTTGTTATTGCAGTTATACGATAGAACTTGCCTTGTTATTGTAGTCATACGATACAACTTGCCTTGTTATTGTAATCATACGATACAACTTGCCTTGTTATTGTAGTCATACGATACAACTTGCCTTGTTATTGTAGTCATACGATACAACTTGCCTTGTTATTGTAGTCATACGATACAACTTGCCTTGTTATTGTAGTCATAAGATACAACTTGCCTTGTTATTGCAGTCATACTATACAACTTGCCTTGTTATTACAGTTATACGATACAACTTGCCTTGTTATTGTAGTCATACGATACAACTTGCCTTGTTATTTCAGTTATACGATACAACTTGCCTTGTTATTGTAGTCATACGATACAACTTGCCTTGTTATTGCAGTCATACGATACAACTTGCCTTGTTATTGCAGTCGTACGATACAACTTGCCTTGTTATTGCAGTCGTACGATACAACTTGCCTTGTTATTGCAGTCATACGATACAACTTGCATTGTTATTGCAGTCATACGATACAACTTGCCTTGTTATTGCAGTTATACGATACAACTTGCCTTGTTATTGTAGTCATACGATACAACTTGCCTTGTTATTGCAGTCATACAATACAATTTGCATTGTTATTGCAGTCATACGATACAACTTGCCTTGTTATTGCAGTCATACGATACAACTTGCCTTGTTATTGCAGTCATACGATACAACTTGCCTTGTTATTGCAGTTATACAATACAACTTGCCTTGTTATTGTAGTCATACGATACAACTTGCCTTGTTATTGTAGTCATACGATACAACTTGCCTTGTTATTGTAGTCATACGATACAACTTGCCTTGTTATTGTAGTCATACGATACAACTTGCCTTGTTATTGTAGTCATACGAAACAACTTGCCTTGTTATTGCAGTCATACGATACAACTTGCCTTGTTAATGCAGTTATACGATACAACTTGCCTTGTTATTGTAGTCATACGATACAACTTGCCTTGTTATTGCAGTCATACGATACAACTTGCCTTGTTATTGCAGTCATACGATACAACTTGCCTTGTTATTGCAGTCATACGATACAACTTGCCTTGTTATTGTAGTCATACGATACAACTTGCCTTGTTATTGCAGTCATACGATACAACTTGCCTTGTTATTGCAGTCATCCGTTACAACTTGCCTTGTTATTGCAGTTATACGATAGAACTTGCCTTGTTATTGTAGTCATACGATACAACTTGCCTTGTTATTGTAGTCATACGATACAACTTGCCTTGTTATTGTAGTCATACGATACAACTTGCCTTGTTATTGTAGTCATACGATACAACTTGCCTTGTTATTGTAGTCATACGATACAACTTGCCTTCTTATTGTAGTCATACGATACAACTTGCCTTGTTATTGTAGTCATACGATACAACTTGCCTTGTTATTGCAGTCATACGATACAACTTGCCTTGTTATTGCAGTTATACGATACAACTTGCCTTGTTATTGTAGTCATACGATACAACTTGCCTTGTTATTGCAGTTATACGATACAACTTGCCTTGTTATTGTAGTCATACGATACAACTTGCCTTGTTATTGCAGTCGTACGATACAACTTGCCTTGTTATTGCAGTCGTACGATACAACTTGCCTTGTTATTGCAGTCGTACGATACAACTTGCCTTGTTATTGCAGTCATACGATACAACTTGCCTTGTTATTGCAGTCATACGATACAACTTGCCTTGTTATTGTAGTCATACGATACAACTTGCCTTGTTATTGTAGTCATACAATACAATTTGCATTGTTATTGCAGTCATACGATACAACTTGCCTTGTTATTGCAGTCATACGATACAACTTGCCTTGTTATTGCAGTCATGCGATACAACTTGCCTTGTTATTGCAGTCATACGATACAACTTGCCTTGTTATTGCAGTCCTACGATACAACGTGCCTTGTTATTGCATTCATACGATACACCTTGCCTTGTTATTGCAGTCATACGATACAACTTGCCTTGTTATTGCAGTCCTACGATACAACGTGCCTTGTTATTGCAGTCATACGATAGAACTTGCCTTGTTATTGTAGTTATACGATACAACTTGCCTTGTTATTGCAGTTATACGATACAACTTGCCTTGTTATTGCAGTCATGCGATACAACTTGCCTTGTTATTGCAGTCATACGATACAACTAGCCTTGTTATTGCAGTCCTACGATACAACTTGCCTTGTTATTGCAGTTATACGATACAACTTGCCTTGTTATTGCAGTCATACGATACAACTTGCCTTGTTATTGCAGTTATACGATACAACTTGCCTTGTTATTGCAGTCATACGATACAACTTGCCTTGTTATTGTAGTTATACGATACAACTTGCCTTGCTATTTTAGTCATACGATACAACTTGCCTTGTTATTGCAGTCATACGATACAATTTGCCTTGTTATTGTAGTCATACGATACAACTTGCCTTGTTATTGCAGTCATACGATACAACTTGCCTTGTTATTGCAGTCATACGATACAACTTGCCTTGTTATTGCAGTCATACGATACAACTTGCCTTGTTATTGCAGTCATACGATACAACTTGCCTTGTTATTGCAGTCATACGATACAACTTGCCTTGTTATTGTAGTCATACGATACAACTTGCCTTGTTATTGCAGTCATACAATACAATTTGCATTGTTATTGCAGTCATACGATACAACTTACCTTGTTATTGCAGTCATACGATACAATTTGCCTTGTTATTGCAGTTATACGATACAACTTGCTTGTTATTGCAGTCATACGATACAACTTGCCTTGTTATTGCAGTTATACGATACAACTTGCCTTGTTATTGCAGTCATACGATACAACTTGCCTTGTTATTGCAGTTATACGATACAACTTGCCTTGTTATTGTTGTCATACGATACAACTTGCTTTGTTATTGTAGTCATACGATACAACTTGCCTTGTTATTGTAGTCATACGATACAACTTGCCTTGTTATTGCAGTCATACGATACAACTTGCCTTGTTATTGCAGTCATACGATACAATTTGCCTTGTTATAGCAGTCATACGATACAACTTGCCTTGTTATTGCAATCATACGATACAACTTGCCTTGTTATTGCAGTTATACGATACAACTTGCCTTGTTATTGTAGTCATACGATACAACTTGCCTTGTTATTGCAGTCATACAATACAATTTGCATTGTTATTGCAGTCATACGATACAACTTGCCTTGTTATTGCAGTCATACGATACAACTTGCCTTGTTATTGCAGTCATACGATACAACTTGCCTTGTTATTGCAGTCCTACGATACAACGTGCCTTGTTATTGCATTCATACGATACACCTTGCCTTGTTATTGCAGTCATGCGATACAACTTGCCTTGATATTGCAGTCATACGGTACAACTTGCCTTGTTATTGCAGTCCTACGATACAACGTGCCTTGTTATTGCAGTCATACGATACAACTTGCCTTGTTATTGTAGTTATACGATACAACTTGCCTTGTTATTGCAGTTATACGATACAACTTGCCTTGTTATTGCAGTCCTACGATACAACTTGCCTTGTTATTGCAGTCATACGATACAACGTGCCTTGTTATTGTAGTCATACGATCCAACTTGCCTTGTTATTGCAGTCATGCGATACAACTTGCCTTGTTATTGCAGTCATGCGATACAACTTGCCTTGTTATTGCAGTCATACGATACAACTTGCCTTGTTATTGCAGTCCTACGATACAACTTGCCTTGTTATTGCAGTTATACGATACAACTTGCCTTGTTATTGCAGTCATACGATACAACTTGCCTTGTTATTGCAGTCATACGATACAACTTGCCTTGTTATTGCAGTCATACGATACAACTTGCCTTGTTATTGTAGTCATACGATACAACTTGCCTTGCTATTGTAGTCATACGATACAACTTGCCTTGTTATTGCAGTCATACGATACAATTTGCCTTGTTATTGCAGTCATACGATACAACTTGCCTTGTTATTGCAGTCATAGGATACAACTTGCCTTGTTATTGCAGTTATACGATACAACTTGCCTTGTTATTGCAGTCATACGATACAACTTGCCTTGTTATTGCAGTTATACGATACAACTTGCCTTGTTATTGTAGTCATACGATACAACTTGCCTTGTTATTGCAGTCATACGATACAACTTGCCTTGTTATTGCAGTCGTACGATACAACTTGCCTTGTTATTGCAGTCATACGATACAACTTGCCTTGTTATTGCAGTCATACGATACAACTTGCCTTGTTATTGCAGTTATACGATACAATTTGCCTTGTTATTGTAGTCATACGATACAACTTGCCTTGTTATTGCAGTCATACAATACAATTTGCATTGTTATTGCAGTCATACGATACAACTTACCTTGTTATTGCAGTCATACGATACAACTTGCCTTGTTATTGCAGTTATACGATACAACTTGCCTTGTTATTGCAGTCATACGATACAACTTGCCTTGTTATTGCAGTTATACGATACAACTTGCTTTGTTATTGCAGTCGTACGATACAACTTGCCTTGTTATTGCAGTTATACGATACAACTTGCCTTGTTATTGTAGTCATACGATACAACTTGCTTTGTTATTGTAGTCATACGATAGAACTTGCCTTGTTATTGTAGTAATACGATACAACTTGCCTTGTTATTGTAGTCATACGATAGAACTTGCCTTGTTATTGCAGTCATACGATACAACTTGCCTTGTTAATGCAGTTATACGATACAACTTGCCTTGTTATTGTAGTCATACGATACAACTTGCCTTGTTATTGCAGTCATGCGATACAACTTGCCTTGTTATTGCAGTCATACGATACAACTTGCCTTGTTATTGTAGTCATACGATACAACTTGCCTTGTTATTGCAGTCATACGATACAATTTGCCTAGTTATTGCAGTTATACGATACAACTTGCTTTGTTATTGCAGTCATACGTTACAACTTGCCTTGTTATTGCAGTTATACGATAGAACTTGCCTTGTTATTGTAGTCATACGATACAACTTGCCTTGTTATTGTAATCATACGATACAACTTGCCTTGTTATTGTAGTCATACGATACAACTTGCCTTGTTATTGTAGTCATACGATACAACTTGCCTTGTTATTGTAGTCATACGATACAACTTGCCTTGTTATTGTAGTCATATGATACAACTTGCCTTGTTATTGCAGTCATACTATACAACTTGCCTTGTTATTGCAGTTATACGATACAACTTGCCTTGTTATTGTAGTCATACGATACAACTTGCCTTGTTATTGCAGTTATACGATACAACTTGCCTTGTTATTGTAGTCATACGATACAACTTGCCTTGTTATTGCAGTCATACGATACAACTTGCCTTGTTATTGCAGTCGTACGATACAACTTGCCTTGTTATTGCAGTCGTACGATACAACTTGCCTTATTATTGCAGTCATACGATACAACTTGCCTTGTTATTGCAGTCACACGATACAACTTGCCTTGTTATTGCAGTTATACGATACAACTTGCCTTGTTATTGTAGTCATACGATACAACTTGCCTTGTTATTGCAGTCATACAATACAATTTGCATTGTTATTGCAGTCATACGATACAACTTGCCTTGTTATTGCAGTCATACGATACAACTTGCCTTGTTATTGCAGTCATACGATACAACTTGCCTTGTTATTGCAGTTATACAATACAACTTGCCTTGTTATTGTAGTCATACGATACAACTTGCCTTGTTATTGTAGTCATACGATACAACTTGCCTTGTTATTGTAGTCATACGATACAACTTGCCTTGTTATTGTAGTCATACGATACAACTTGCCTTGTTATTGCAGTCATACGATACAACTTGCCTTGTTGATGCAGTTATACGACACAACTTGCCTTGTTATTGTAGTCATACGATACAACTTGCCTTGTTATTGCAGTCATACGATACAATTTGCCTTGTTATTGCAGTTATACGATACAACTTGCCTTGTTATTGCAGTCATACGTTACAACTTGCCTTGTTATTGCAGTCATACGATAGAACTTGCCTTGTTATTGTAGTCATACGATACAACTTGCCTTGTTATTGTAGTCATACGATACAACTTGCCTTGTTATTGTAGTCATACGATACAACTTGCCTTGTTATTGTAGTCATACGATACAACTTGCCTTCTTATTGTAGTCATACGATACAACTTGCCTTGTTATTGTAGTCATACGATACAACTTGCCTTGTTATTGTAGTCATACGATACAACTTGCCTTCTTATTGTAGTCATACGATACAACTTGCCTTGTTATTGTAGTCATACGATACAACTTGCCTTGTTATTGCAGTCATACGATACAACTTGCCTTGTTGATGCAGTTATACGATACAACTTGCCTTGTTATTGTAGTCATACGATACAACTTGCCTTGTTATTGCAGTCATACGATACAATTTGCCTTGTTATTGCAGTTATACGATACAACTTGCCTTGTTATTGCAGTCATACAATACAACTTGCCTTGTTATTGCTGTCATACGATACAACTTGCCTTGTTATTGCAGTCATACGATCAACTTGCCTTGTTATTGCAGTCATACGATACAACTTGCCTTGTTATTGCAGTCATACGATACAACTTGCCTTGTTATTGCAGTCATACGATACAACTTGCGTTGTTATTGTAGTCATACGATACAACTTGCCTTGTTATTGCAGTCATACGATACAACTTGCCTTGTTATTGCTGTCATACGATACAACTTGCCTTGTTATTGCAGTCATACGATCAACTTGCCTTGTTATTGCAGTCATACGATACAACTTGCCTTGTTATTGCAGTCATACGATACAACTTGCCTTGTTATTGCAGTCATACGATACAACTTGCGTTGTTATTGTAGTCATACGATACAACTTGCCTTGTTATTGCAGTCATACGATACAACTTGCCTTGTTATTGCAGTCATACGATACAATTTGCCTTGTTATTGTAGTCATACGATACAACTTGCCTTGTTATTGCAGTCATACGATACAATTTGCCTTGTTATTGCAGTCATACGATACAACTTGCCTTGTTATTGCAGTTATACGATACAACTTGCCTTGTTATTGCAGTTATACGATACAACTTGCCTTGTTATTGTAGTCATACGATACAACTTGCCTTGTTATTGCAGTCATACGTTACAACTTGCCTTGTTATTGCAGTTGTACGATACAACTTGCCTTGTTATTGCAGTCATACGATACAACTTGCCTTGTTATTTCATATGCATGAGAACACTGCAGATTCTTTCTAAGGTTGCTAAATGTAATTAAGGGTTAAAATGTAATACACGAACATGAAATAATTTAAGAGTTGAACTATTTGGCCGCTTTGTTCAAATTCTGTTAACTCTTCAACCTCCATGTAATCGAATAGGTATAGAAGATCATCTGTTGTGATAGAGTGACTGAATCCACTTCGTGTAAGGCTGAATTTCGGGTCTTCAACTCACCTTTAAACATCCAAGTATTCTAGTCGTCGTACATTTGGAACTTGGCCATTATAGGTTAATATATCTTTCAGTGAGATATATTAGTAATGACTCCGAACGTTGGCAAGCCTGGATCGATGTCAGTGCCTTAATTTCTTGGCATTATGTGTTCTAATTTTTTACATCCTTCTCGTCTGAAACTCATTTCCTTTCTTTCTTGTTAGCTTCTCAGCTTCCCTTCTTAACGCAAGAGTACGCACAGGGACACTTGCTTGCATGCAAGAGTGGAATGTCTTTTCTGACCCAACTCACTAAAAATTATAGTGATAGCCTAGTTGCTTGCAATATTCTGAACTTGTTTCAGAATGTCCTTCCAGCATTCGTTGGTAAGACTTCAGAGACAAGGGTTTCCTTCTGGTGCGGTACAGAGCATGGAGGGGTAAGTTGCCTGATAGGGCTGCTGTCTTAATGCCTGGCAACTTGCCTATCTGTGTATTAACCCCGCAGATAGGGTCGCTACATCCGCCATTATACGTTAGTTTCTTCGCCCCCTGATAACCCTGGTATGACTTGTAGCTGGAATACAGTTTTTTTACTTGGTTATTTAACGACGCTGTATCAACTACGAGGTTATTTAGCGTCGATGAAATTGGTGATAGCGATATGTTATTTGGCGAGATGAGGCCGAATATTAATATTAATAATAATAATAATAATAATAATAATAATAATAATAATAATAATAATAATAATAATAATAATAATAATAATTATTATTATTATTATTTATTATATCTGGCAGAGTTACGGCCGTAAGGCCTTCTCTTCCACTCAACCAGGAAAAAGTATACATACATATGTATGGACTTACATAGAATTCAACAATTTGATTTAGATAAGTGCTACATGTATATAAGAGTTATTTATGAATTAAACAACAAAATATTATGAACTATTAATTAAACACTGAAATACAAACTATGTAGCAGAATTATGCTAAAATTCTTAGAATGTTAATATATTTCAAATAATGTTAGATAATAGAAAGAGATTAATATGAGACAATTTTGAAAATACAGCAATATCAGGATGCATGTCTAAAGGAAGGAGTAACAATGTAGACAGTGATAGTTTAAGTCAGTATGATTGGAGTGAAATGCTAAAAATGTTATCTTTTAAACTGTTTTTAAAAGTGTTTATTGTCTTGCAGCCCCTAGTACTTTGTGACAGGGAATTCCATTGTCGCGAGGTGGATACTGTAACAGATGATGAATAACGAGATGTTCTATGAAGAGGTATACTTAACGCGCCACAGATAAGTGATCTGGTATTTACGTCGTGGTTAGAGTATAGATAAGAGAAACGAGACGAAAGGTAATTTGGCGTTGAAGTGTGCCGCCATAGATTACCTAACATTTGCCTTACGTTTGGGGAAAACCTCGGAAAAACCCAACCAGGTAATTAGCCCAAGCGGGAATCGAACCCGCTCCCGAGCGCAGCTCCGGATCGGCAGGCAAGCGCCTTAATCGACCGCCATATACATACATGCAAAATTTTAATGTCATGTTTTATTTATCGACGCTCGCAACTGCCGAGGTTATATCAGCATCGCCGGTGTGCCGGAATTTTGTCCCGCAGGAGTTCCTTTACATGTCAGCAAATCTAGTGACATGAGCCTGTCGCTTTTAACCACACTTAAATGCCATCGACCTGGCTCGGGATCGAACCCGCAACCTCGGGCATGGAAGGCCAGCGCTATACCAACTGCACCAACCAGGCCGACTACCTACCTACATACATACATACATACATACATACATACATACATACATACATACATACATACATACATACATACATACATACATACATACAGAATAGACCTTAAGTAATGTCATTAGTTTCAAACAGTAATGTTTAATACAATTTTCCTCGTTTTTGCTTCCTTTCCGAGATAAAAATTGTTTTATATGAAACATTTCATAGCGTGTTTTGGGAAAGCCATTGATTTAATTACCAATATCTCGGTCAATTTAAATGAGCACCGTATTGTGATAATGATTGACTGAAATAATTTCAGTTTTGTCCTTTAAATTTACAGAAATTTGATCCAAATGAATGTATCTTTCGTTTCGCAAAGGAATTTTACAATATTACACGCACACACACACACACATACAGGGTGATTCATGAGGAAAGGTAAAAAATTTAGGATACTATATCTTAGGACATTTTGAATGAAAAAGTTCATATGAACATAGGTCCGTTTTAGAGCGATGGCGGAGCTAGATGCATTTTTTTTTTGGTAAAACGTCTCGCCCCAAGGTGAATCAGACGTTACCGTAGGTATGCTGCTGACGTGAGATGTGAGACAAGGTCACGGATCTCAATGAATGACGTAACATTGGAATCTGCATTGTGAGCGACGTGGATAAGTTCATTCACCTCACAAACCGGATGATGGGGCATTACAATGTCCAATCGCCTGCCCATGTATGCTTTATAAGTCAATAATCTTTACTCTATAACTTTTTGCAATAGTTTAATATAAACAATCACTAATTCAAATAAAAATTCTAATTTCTTGGGTGATTTTTTTGTAATTATTAGGTCATTTTTAGAGTCATTTTATAGGTCATTTTTCAATAATTTTTAGGTCATTAAAATCCGGGCCCTGCTCATTACTTTCAGTATGACCCTTACGATTTTTGTGATAATATATCAATCATGTATGTTTCTAAATTGTTCAGTCTTATTGATTTTAAATTCAGAAAAGATGAGTTTAGAAGGGTAATCAATAGGTTTTTGTTTAAAGCAGATTTTGATTACTTTTTTTTTCGTAAAAATATTTAAAACATGTAAAGAACATTATGAAGTTCCACCCCATGTAATAATGCCATGCTGGGTAATGGACTGGAAAACTTACTTACTTACTTACTTACTTACTTACTTACTTACTTACTTACTTACTTACTTACTTACTGGCTTTTAAGGAACCCGGAGGTTCATTGCCGCCCTCACATAAGCCCGCCATTGATCCATATCCTGAGCAAGATTAATCCAGTCTCCATCATCATATCCCACCGCCCTCAAATTCATTTTAATATTATCTTCCCACCTACGTCTCGGCCTCCCCAAAGGTCTTTTTCCCTCAGGCCTCCCAACTAACACACTATATGCATTTCTGGATTCGCCCATACGCGCTACATGTCCTGCCCATCTCAAACGTCAGGATTTTATGTTCCTAATTATGTCAGGTGAAGAATACAATGTGTGCAGTTCTGTGTTGTGTAACTTTCTCCATTCTCCTGTAACTTCATCCCTCTTAGCCCCATATATTTTCCTAACAACTTATTCTCAAAGACCCTTAACCTATGTTCCTCTCTCAAAGTGAGAGTCCACGTTTTACAACCATATATATAACTGTTTTATAAATTCTAACTTTAAGATTTTTTGACAACAGACTAGATGATAAAAGCTTCTCAACCGATAGTAACAGGCATTTTCCCATATATATTCTGTATTTAATTTCCTCCCGAGTATCATTTATATTTGTTACTGTTGCTCCCAGGTATTTGAATTTTTCTACTCTTCAAAGGATAAATTTCCAATTTTTATATTTCCATTTCGTAGAATATTCTCGTCACGAGACATAATCATATACTTTGTCTTTTCGGGATTTACTTCCAAACCTATCTCTTTACTTGCTTCCAGTAAAATTCCCGTGTTTTCCCTAATCGTTTGTGGATTTTCTCCTAACATATTCACGTCATCCGCATAGACAAGAAGCTGGTGTAACCCGTTCAATTCCAAACCCTCTCTGTTATCCTGGACTTTCCTAATGGCATATGCTAGAGAAAAGTTAAAAAGTAAAGGTGATCTCCTTGCTTTAGCCCACAGTGAATTGGAAACGCATCTGACAGAAACTGACCTATACTGACTCTGCTGTACGTTTCACTGAGGCACATTTTAATTAATCGAAATAGTTTCTTGGGAGTACCAAATTCAATAAGAATACCATATAAAAGTGTCTCTTAACCGAGTCATATGCCTTTTTGAAATCTATGAATAACTGATGCACTGTACCCTTATACTCCCATAGTGGACTGGAAAACAGTTAAATAAACTGTACGTTACATAATGATTGGTAAAATACGACGAAAAATAACAGATTTATAAATTTATAAATATTTTTGCATGTTTTTCAACTGGCCAGTAAAAATATGCATTTGCATACGAATTCTCGACCTACTTATAAATTTGTGACAAGTATTTTGAATCAGTCTGTATGTCTGAATATACAGTTCTCCGTAGGGACATTCGTTGCTTGATAGGATATTACATTAGACTGTTTGTAGGAGCCCTGTTGAGCTACGCTAAACACAGAATGACTGCCTTCCCTTGTGGAAATCAACCTAAACGTTGGAATACGAGATAAGCCGTTGCGGTTGCCCACACTCAAACAGTGGCGCATAAACTCTGAAATCATCGCGGCTCCCTGTTGAACGGCAACTGCTCCGGGCGGGTAGGCAGCCTGCCGAAACTTGTCAGTGGGGCTTGTTTCTCAACTCTCCGGAACAGCGTTGAAACTTCGATTGCCGCTCGCATTATCGATAGTCTGCTTCTTCTTTTCATCGAGTTTGTTTCTCTTTTTGACGTCACTCGTTTCTACCGCTAATTGGTTTCAGTGGCGTATGATTTGTTGGTAATGAATTTCCCAAAGTTTCGAGGAGTTTTCGAAGATACTGCGTGCTTTAAGAACTCACCGCGAAGTTGTTTGGTGTTTAAACTGTAGTGCGTGAAACAGCGATACACTATGTGACTGAAGTACATGAGATTTAAATTGAATAATTTACAATTCGGATTTTTCCCCACAACGAAAAGTAGTGGTGGTGGTGGTGGTGGTGGTGGTGGTGGTGGTGGTGGTGGTGATAGTAATAGTAGTAGTAGTAGTAGTAGTAAAAGTAGTAGTAGTAGTAGTAGTAGTAGTAGTAGTAGTAGTAGTAGTAGTAGTAGTAGTAGTAGTAAAAGTAGTAGTAGTAAAAGTAGTAGTAGTAGTAGTAGTAGTAGTAGTAAAAGTAGTAGTAGTAGTAGTAGTAGTAGTAGTAGTAGTAGTAGTAGTAGTAGTAGTAGTAGTAAAAGTAGTAGTAGTAGTAGTAGTAGTAGTAGTAGTAGTAGTAAAAGTAGTAGTAGTAAAAGTAGTAGTGGTGGTGGTGGTGGTGGTAGTTTTCCTGGCACATTTAAGACCATAAGACCTTCTCTTCCACTCAACCAGGTTTCAATAATATGCAGTAAAACCTGTATTAAGCGACCATTACTGGTTCCATGAAAAATTGGTCTTTCAGAGGGGTGGTCTCTCAATAGGGGGAGTTCTTTTACACACATAATTGGTTAAAACTTTTCTATGTTAATCAAATAAAATCAATTATCGCTTTCAAGCAGCATTTTTACGGTTATAAATTCCATTCTCTGTATGACTAACATAATATCTCCGTCTTCTGTGGCCGAATTAACAGAACTACAGTGTATTGGTCTGAAGAGACAACACTATTTCCTAAACATGATTATCTCTTCTCAAAGTTAAATTTATTCACGTACTGTACAGAAGACTGTGATGTTATGTTAGTCATACAGAGAATGAAATTCATTGCCGTAAAAATGAACATCATATGAGTGACAAAATAATTTGACTTGTTATATTTAATTATTTTGACATTAAAATTGCTTGTTTGTTAAAATGTCTATATGATAAGGTTATGCAACTTGTGTTCTTTTATTTTGTGTGTTTTTGGAAAATATAATTTCATTTAATGCTCCCCATAAATGTTGTAACTAAAACAGGGTGACCAGATTTCCAAAATAAAAAACAAACGGGACACTTATTAAAGTTGACACGAATCAACATTTTATCTAAACATTCATTATTAGTTGTGTTTATATAATGTCAGTGAGCAATAATGTCCAGTTGTAGGCCTACTTATTTTAAAGTAATAAATACTACACTGTTTGCAATAACTAGGCTATAGGCTTAATAATTATAGATAATAGACAGACATCGGATTCTAGGGCAAATGCCTATTTTGTTTCTTTAGGAAAAAGTAAAAATAATTATTAATATTTGTGTTTCATGGAAATTGAAAGGTATTCAAAGAGATTTATAGTGCCCTAAAATGCCCTAAAACGGTTATTAGAGCCTAATTGGTTAATATTCGCCTAAAAATGCCTAACTCACTGTAAAGTTTCGCATTTTACTCTCACTTTTTATAATTTATACATGCATTCACTGCGAAATTTAAGGCATTTAAAAAGTGGAAAGTTTGCTTCACACCGGCCATGAAACCATTGATAAAGGAAACAAAATGTTTTGAATCTCACGACACTCGCAATAGATTTCACCGAATTTAACATGTTTGGAGGCATAAATGCCGACAAAGAACCAACCTTAGTTTTGAAGCAGGCAACAATCACAACATGTGCTGCTACCGATTCAGAGATATACTATGCTATAAAAATGACTGTTTTCGGTCTGAAACCGATTAGCTGTACTGCCCTTCAGAGTGTCATAAAATCACAATTTTTGGAGAAAGAGTGTTTTTGAAATATTTATAAAAAGTCGTAAAACTGCGAATTAGTAGGGTAAACCGTTACAAAATATTTAAAAGAAAGGCCCTCCTAGTGTTAACACTACCAGGAAATGCAACAATAAGTGGAACTTTGTATTTTTGTCCAATTGAATCCAATAACAACGGTTCATTTGAATGCTCGTTAACAGTTGCTCTTTCCCTCACCTTATTTGTGTTGAGAAGTTTTGAGCGGTAGGACGTTTTCCTGTGAAGTTTAACGCGATAATGCCGAAAAATATAAGTGCAAAATCTACATTGATCCGGCAATGGCTAACAGAATATTCAGAATTCACTTATGATGGAAAAATAATATTCTGCAAGATTTGTAGCAAACAGGTATGTAACAATAGTTGAAATATATAAATTCTATTAATTTTAATGAGTAGGCCTATAATATTTATACATTGACTGAGCTATCCTGAGATATAATTCTTTTTAAGACCACTACACTTTAACCTTTTAAATTCCGATAGTTAAAGTATTTGCAGGTCATTAAAATTTTGATTGTTCGAACCCAGTAACTTTGTGATAGAAATACGGCAATACAACAATTAGGATTTTATTTTAATTCAGTTTACTTTACATTTTTAGATTTCGCAAGAAAAGAAGTGCCACCTAAAGCAGCATGTGCAAGGAGTGGCTCATAAGGCTAAAGCTCAGCAAAAAAATCAACTGCAACAAACTTTACTAACACAGCCTACTTCATCCAATCTCAGCAGCAATTTCTATGCTGATTTAACCAGAGCGTTTGTTGCTGCTAACATTCCCTGGAATGCAATTGAAAATCCGGTTTTAAGACAGTTTTTACAAAAATACTGCAAACAAAATATCCCATCTGAGTCGACCCTAAGAAAAAATTACTTAGACAGAATATACAATGAAACTTTAGCTTCCATTCGGGAGGATATAGGTGATTCTTACATATGGGTCTCTGTGGATGAAACCTCAGATCCTATGAATAGGTATATAGCAAATATGGTAGTAGGAAAACATGTGTTAAGGAACTTTCGAAAGTGAATAGCCAAGCCATTGCTTATTTTGTAAATAAAGGCCTACAGTCTTTATACTCAGGTAATATAGACGATTCTAAAGTTCTGTTGTTTTGTACTGATGCTGCCTCATACATGGTTGCTGCAGCTCCACTTCTTAAAACATTTTATCCTAACCTCACGCATGTAACCTGTCTAGCACATGGCCTTCACAGGGTTTCTGAAACAATCCGGAATGAATTTCCTCTTGTCAATTCGTTTATTTCTAACACAAAAAAATGTTTTTGTACAGCCCCATCCAGGATTTCAATATTCAGAGAGAACTTTCCAGATATGCCACTCCCACCTCAGCCGGTTGTTACACGATGAGGAACCTGGATTCAGTCAGTGGTGTATTATTCTAAGTATTTTAAAGAAGTGGTCACAGTTATTGATAAATTACCTGAAACTGATAGTGCAGCGTGTGTGAAAGCAGTGAAAGATTGTCTGAATGACTCACGAGTGAAAAACGATATTGCCTACATAACATCAAACTTTTCTTTCATACCTGCAAGCATTGAACAATTAGAACGTGAAAAACAATCTCTTTGTAGCCAAATAGCAATAGTAAAGGAAGCTCAAGTGAACATACATTCTGCCTTGGGCGAAACTGGGAAAAAAGTTAAAAATAAGTGGGACAACGTATTAAATAAGAATGTAGGATTTTCATTGTTGGAAAAAGTATCAAGAGTGATATCGGGGGAAAGTGTAAATGTTCCAGTAAGTACTGATGTTTCTATTGTACCTAATTTAAAATTTGCGCCTCTCACATCAGTTTCGGTTGAAAGAAGTTTTTCTGCTTTCAAAATGATTCTCAGTGGCAAAAGGCAAAGGTTAACTGTGGAGAATTTAGAAAAAATTCTGGTGGTGTACTGTGCAGATAATTATAATAAAGTCTGAGCATGGAACTGAATTTCAATAACTTAGAATGAGTAATCTTGATATCAATAATCATTATTTCATTAGTTTGAATATATTAAATTTGTGCAGCTCTGTTTATAAATATAATATAGTATTCTTTTTTAATGTTTAAACATACTTTTTGTGCGTATTTTAGTGTATAACTAAAAATTTCATTGAAAGAAATAAGCATGATACCTTGATGTGCCTAAAATGCCTATTTTCATTAAAATAGAGCCTAATTTTACAAATTTTGAGCTTATTTTAGGCGCCTAAAACTGCAATTTTTAGTGCCTAAAAATCTATGTTTAATAATAGAATAATATGGATACTTGACTTAAGTCATTATTAACCATATTTCTATATTGAAACTAGTCTGGGTTAATTAACTTATCTTTTCAAAATACTTCAGGTTAATTGGATCTTACTTTATATCCATGTCACTGTATTCTGAACGTGTTTCATAACAAAATTGTTTGCCTCATATTACTTTTTAACTATTTTAACATTCTCCATGAAGATGAACTGTACAATCTGCAAAATATTTCTTTGATGAGTGAATTTGCTCCAGAAGTGTTGGCCTTTCCTTCAGGAAACAATAGAAGTCCATGCAAGGCACATTTTTGAAATGACATTTTGTGATTAACATGACCTTTATTGAATTCATTACGGTGACATCTGATGGAAACAATATAGAATTAATAAATGTTTTACGTGATTATTAAATAAATTGAAAGAAAAAAAATATTTCAACAATAATTTAAGGAAACGGGACGTCATTAAAAAAAACGAGACATTTGTCGTCCGGAGCATACTTTTCTCGAGACAGGGGACAAAAAGCTGAAAAAGGGACAATCCCGTTAAAAACGGGACTTCTGGTCACCCTAAACTAAAACCTTGTGCATCCCTCGTGTTTATCGTACGGCTCATCTTCCTCCCACACGTTACCTGCATTTCGTTTACGTTTTCACTGTGCCTAAACGAGACTCTCTACTGTATAATAAGGAAAGGGCTCTACCGCTGAAATGCTTTTGTTGCGAACATGTCTATGTAGGGAATTTTATCACGATTTTTATGTATACTGGCAATTCCCAAGGTTTGTTGAAGCGTTTTAAATACATCTGGTATTAAAAATAGCATTTAATTTTTGGAGTGAGTTTAGATCCCCCATCCAAATAAATAAACTCAGAAGAAAAAATGGAATTTTAACCCACTTCTTGGGTTTAACAACACTTCATAAAGACGTAGGCCTAAATGCTCAGATTCGACAGTCGCAATGAGCACATTAGAATACATTCCTGCGACAGCGATTTTTTACTGGCAGCGACAAAGAATCGCAAGTGCGCACCATGTATTATACAGGGACATCATTTTATTTTTACTTCAATTTTTATTGTACCTGAGTTTTGGAATGTACTTCACTCCCACCCCTTCTACTAGTAAACTTCCAACCGTTCACGACACAGAGCCGAGGGCGCGTAAGCAGTACTGAGTTACTGAGTATAGTACGTTTCAGAAATATATTCGCGTTTTCCAGTGACGAAAGAGCTTTCAATATTGAATCATATTTTCGTACGGGTACTGTCGTCCGTTTCCCTATGTCGCATCCCGGGTTCCCCCACCTGCTTCTGTTCGCCCCTTTGTAAAGTCTAGTAGCTGGGCTATCTTAGCTCTTTTCTGAAAACATTAATTTCTGTTAGGAATTGGACGTCTACGTAATATAATTCAAGTGTTTAAAATAACTTAAATAAAAGGGCCTCCTTAAGTAATTAACTGTCACGTGATTTCCTCCCCCCCTTTCTACAACCCTGCGACAAAACCACTTGAACGGACAATAGATAGCATTTCTGAGTGATTTTATCTTTTCGGATCGGGCAGAAGTGAAGATTGAATTTACAGTACGTAAGGTACTCTTTTATAGAGTAGATACAGAATTATTTCAACATGAGTTACTAGTACGAAGGACGAAACTGGCAATTGGAATTAGATGCAATAGTCTATAGTGCGATAATATGCACAAAAGAACTGAAGCCTGTATCGAAATGAACGGCCACCATTTTCAAAAATGTGTTTAAATATTCATATTACGATTATTTTTCAATTTAACTTCATTCTCTATATTGTACGCTAATATACTGTAGACAGTGTAATATACACTGCATAATGAATACGTTCGCATGGATAACTCACTTCGTGAGTAAAAACACTTATTCTTAATACAGTACTGTATTAAGATTAAACAAAAACCTAATGAAAATTATCGAACTCAAAATCGCGATATTTCCTAGTTTACGTAAATGGATGAACTACTTTTCTTCCCTCCTATATCTAGTAGAGTGATTTGTTTGTGTTTTACGCCAGTATCATCGAACTCCAGTCGTGGAAGGGGTAGCAATCTGTGTTTCCTGTTCTCTAAAGGTATAGCCAGGTTAATATTAAAAATGTTAGTAAAAATAAAATGATGTACCTGTATAAACGAACGGTTATAACAAAATAAACTTAATTATTTGAAACGTTTAGAACATGGAATGACAAATTATATGTCTGTCATCTTCATGTTGTTACTTTGAAGAGAAAAAATTGTGACAAATTTCGTCAATTCTCGATGAGGATACTAAACAGACGTGGCATTCCGTATTTGTGAATCAGGAAGCTTAATTCTCTGGCAGCTCCCGCTTTCTTCGCCCATAAATTAGGCAACTCTCACTCAAGGCAGTGGAGCTTGCACGCTGCCGTGCAGTGTCCCTGAGTCACTGTTGCCCACATGGTCTACACACAGCCGTTCGACAAAAACTGACCACAGCCTGCTGGAGCGGTTCATCCAGTACCAGTCCTCGTTGGAACCTTGCCGCGCCTGGAGCGACGTTGAGGTGTGCTCCTCAGCTGCCTAATCACACTATTGTCTCTACCGCCTGCAATTTTGTGCCACCGGCAATGATGCAATGAGCAATAATAATCCACTGACCTAGTGATGAAATACCTTGAATTCAACTCGCTTCGGGGAACTGTGTTGTCCAGCTGCGGAGAGCACGGGTCTTAAAGGCATTTAAGATTTGAGCACAGAGAAGTAGCCGTGTGAGATGGATTTTGATCACACGCCGATTTTTGTAACTTTGATGGATTTATTCAATAAAGGCTACAAATTTGATCTACACAGAGACGTTTATTTCTCCATTCTTGTGCTAAGTGAAACAATTTAGTGCAACAACTTTCTCTCGCAAATGAATATTCAACTCTTTCATCGGCTCGGAAAGTTGTACATGTATATACAGAGTGTTTCGGCATCACGTAGAATAAAAACGACTGATCAGCATCACCAGGCTCCTATCCTTAAAATGAATAACCAGACCCAACCTATCTACTACCGTACTTACTGGTTTTTAAGGAACCCGGAGGTTCATTGCCGCCCTCGCACAAGCCCGCGATTGGTCCCTATCCTGAGCAAGATCAATCCAGTCTCTACCATCACATCCCACCTCCCTCAAATCCATTTCAATACTATCCTCCCACCTACGTCTCGGCCTCCCCAAAGGTCTTTTTCCCTTCGGCCTCCCAACTAACACTCTATAAGCATTTCTGGATTCGCCCATACGTGCTACATGTCGTGCTCATCTCAAACGTCTGGATTTTATGTTCCTAATTAGTCCACACCTGTGGAGTAACGGTCAGCGCGTCTGGCTGCGAAACCAGGTGGCCCGGATTCGAATCCCGGTCGGGGCAAGTTACCTGGTTGAGGTTTTTTTCTGGGGTTTTCCCTCAACCCAATACGAGCAAATGCTGGGTAACTTTCGGTGCGAGATCCCTGACTCATTTCACCGGCATTATCACCTTCATATCATTCAGACGCTAAATAACCTAGATGTTGATACAGCGTCGTAAAATAACCCAATAAAAATAAATAAAAAAATGTTCCTAATTATGTCAGGTGAAGAATACAATGCGTGCAGCTCTGCGTTGTGTAACTTTCTCCATTCTCCTGTAACTTCATCCCTCTTAGCCCCAAACATTTTCGTAAGAACCTTATTCTCAAACATCCTTAATCTCTGTTCCTCTCTCAAAGTGAGAGTCCAAGTTTCACAACCATACAGAACAACCGGTAATATAACTGTTTTATAAATTCTAACTTTCAGATTTTTTGACAGAAGACTAGATGACAAAAGCTGCTCAACCGAATAATAACACGCATTTCCCATATTTATTCTGCGTTTAATTTCCTCCCGAGTGCCATTTATATTTGTTACTGTTGCTCCAAGTTATTTGAATTTTTCCACAGACCCAACCTATCATCTGTAAAAAAAATTCTGAAACCCTCTGCATACATATTATAGTGTAAAGGAAATATTAAACACAAACAGTAGCTCTAAGAAAATTACATATTATGTACTACGCGACCAAGACGTGACCCGTCGTGGCAGAATGAGGAACTCCGTGCTCGCTGCGTATGTTTACTGCTGGAGTGTCGTCACATCCAATGCCTAGCGTTTCAATCTGGTCGCAGTGCCACTTGTAGGAAGACGTGTGTTTCGTAGCCAAGCGTGGAGCATTATTTATAATGTCATAAAGTTTTGTTGTGAAGAAAAGACAACTGGTTTATTCCTACCTCTATCGAAGACAATAGAGCGTGCTGGAGCTATTGTGAAGTTAAATAAAGAAACAATTGGTAGAATTAGAAGGGAAGGTAAAGAATGTGAGGACAAGGGTGTAGAAATATTGACACCAAAGTTAGACGACCTCCTGCAAATAAGGTTGAATTAGACGACATGGACAAATGTATCATAAGTAGAGAAGTTCCTAAATATTATGTTCTCTACAAAGAGCTTTCAACATTAGGAAAGTTGCATAAATTTTGTAAGAGGGAGAGAGGTTTTAAAGGGTGCAAGAAAAAATTACTAAAACTCTTACTATACATAGGGTTTGCACGAAAAAATATAAAGATAAAAGGAAATATCTAATAGAACACTCTAATGTAGCCCGTTATTTACCTGAACGAAATATGGTTTCATACCCATTACACTGTCCACAAGAGTTGGCAAGACGTAAACGTGTCAGGAGTTTATACCAATAGCAGTGCAGGTCAACGACTTACAGTAGCCCATGCTGGTGATAGTGATGGTTTTATACCGGGTGCTTTTCTCGATGTCCGGAGTCCGGCCACTTTAAAATGCTAAGGTAAGAAATGTATATCAAATGACATATTGTATAAATTACAGTACCTACTTTAGTTTACGTTACTTTCGATTCATGTTCCCTCCTTTACGAACACCGATGTTGTGGTGTGTTTTCTGAGTAGAATCCTAAGTGTATAAATATGATGAAATAAAACTAAACAATAAAGTTAACCATATATACGAACACATAACATATAAAGCGTGTTAATAATAATGAAACAAGAGCGCAGCTCAGCATGTGCTTCATTTTGCATCTGATGCGGACTTTACAACACGGCCTGTGTTGTGAAGCGAATCGCAGCGCCACCAAACAAAACGGTTCCCGCCTTGGTCGCGTAGTATGTATGTATGTATGCATGTAATACAATTTGCTCTAAGATGTAAGCGTATCTAACGGAAAGAAATAAGCTATGAATAACAATCGTTCCTGAAATAATGATAATAATAATAATAATAATAATAATAATAATAATCGGGTAGCTCAGTTGGTAGAGCAGCTGGCTACGGACTGGAAGGTCCGGGGTTCGATCCCAGGTTGTGACAGGATTTTTTTCTCGTTGCCAAACTTTCAGAACGGCCCCGAGGTTCACTCAGCCTCCTATAAAATTGAGTACCGGGTCCTTCCCGGGGGTAAAAGGCGGTCAGAGCGTGGTGCCGACCACACCACCTCATTCTAGTGCCGAGGTCATGGAAAGCATAGGCCTCTACCTCCATGCCCCCCCAGTGCCTTCATGGCATGTTACGGGGATATCTTTACCTTTTTACTTTTATAATAATTTATTTACTTACTAATATTTAATGTGCTGTACAACAGCCAGGGGCCAATAACAGTTACGCAAAAGACAATTTATTACAAAATCATTAATAAAAGTACATTGGAATAATTATTAAAATAATGACAATTAAAAGTAATGACAATTGAAAATGAAAGGATGGAATCATATAAATGAATGTAATACAAATGATATAGAAGAAGACGAGAATAATAATAATCATAATAATAATAATAATAATAATAATAATAATAATAATAATAATGTGTGTCCGTGCGTGCGTGCGTGTGTGAACAAGCAGATATAAATTAATAACTGATATAAAACTCCAAAAAGTATATACTACACATTAAATGGATCCAAGTTCAATCCATGCAAATTTGAATATTTTATATATCTGCAGACCGAAGAGAGATATTTAGAATTTGTATTGTAAAACATGTTTATGAAATCTTAAATCTTTAGCAGGAATACGAAGAGTGATATTGGTTATGAAGGATTCTCAATCAATATCACCCTCATTGACTTTACAAAAAAGTTAATAATTTATATCTTGACATCTGGAAAATAAACTACAGCAAATGAAATATTTCCAGTTAATCTCATATTTATAATCATCGGAATTAGGTAAAAATCTATAAGAACACAAGGAAATAAATTTTCTTTGAATATTCTCGAATTTAGCCGAGTCAGTGGAAGTAATGGAGTTCCATATAACAGATGCATATTCAATCTTGGATCTAACCAACCTAAGTAGAAAAGTATTAGACACATAGAAGTGAAAAAAGAATAAGTTATAGATCTAATTAGACCAAGCATTCTTAATGAATGTGTATAAATATATTGCACATGATCATGGAAATATAATTTAGAATCAAATAAGACACCAAGATCTCGAACACAATCTTTCCTAGTAATTATGGCATTATTAAGAGAATAATTAAATTTATAGAAGTAGTTTTCTGTGAGAAGGAAATGACAAAAGGTTTGGATTGATTAAATTTGATCCCATTTTCAACAGATCATAGTGCAATTGAATATCATTTTGAAGAATTTGACAATCAGCCAAACTATTAATTTTACGAAAGATTTTGAGGTCATACGCAAATAAAAGCCAGCTAGAACTTTTTTTTTTTTTGCTTATGTCATTTATAAATAATATAAATAAGAGAGGCCCCAAAGTATACACTCGAGGAACTCCACATGAACTATTAAATGGAACCAAGAGAGAATTACCTAGTCGAAAACAAGATTGTCTGTCTGTTAAATTATTTTCAAACCAATTCACGAAGTTAGTGGAGAGACCAAAATTACTTAATATACTTAAAAATTTTTTTGAGGAACAACATCAAATACTTTGGTAAAATCAAAATGAATTTAGTCAGTTTGACTTTGAGTTTCAATTGCAGGCACAATAAGATTGAGCTAGGAACTAAATTAGTAGTAGTAGATTTACGTTTAGTAAAACCATGTTGGGCTGAATTGATCTTATTTTTGACATAAAATAAAATATGTTTGTGAATAATTTTCTCAAAATTTTTAGAAACGTTGTTTAAAATAGAAATAGGTCCACAATTACTAACACTGTTTTATTACAATTTTTAAATGATAGTAATGATAATAATAATAATAATAATAATAATAATAATAATAATAATAATAATAATAATAATAATAATAATAATAATAATGTAATAGGATTCATAGCCATGATTATTAGGCCTACACATAGGAAGCAGTACTTTTGGCTCTGTCAGTTAACCCAAGAGTTGGAGCTTAATCTGAGACGATTCTAACCGGCGTCGGAGTTGTATCCGGTGTGGTTAGTGGATAAAGCATGAGCACATAGAGCTGAAAACCCGGGTTCAAGTCCCGGCGCCGGAGAGAATTTTTCTCCGTTCCATTACTCTTTCATCGTATGATGACGCAGAATATCTGCATGGAAATATCATATGTACTTCGGTACATTAAAATAATATATATGATATGCGTAAATCACTTCGTGATTTAAGACGGCGCTTATTCCATCGGATCCCGGCTAACTAATCACTCATATCGAGTGCACCTCAGCACATGTGTGGACTTCGGTCCTGCGTTCATAGACATCTATGACGTAGTGCAGAGGGCGGCCACTAGAGGGAACCCAAGAGTTGGAGCTTAATCTGAGACGATTCTAACCGGCGTCGGATTGTATCCGGTGTGGCTTAGTGGATAAAGCATCAGCACGTAGAGCTGAAAACCCGGGTTCAAGTCCCGGCGCCGGAGAGAATTTTTCTCCGTTCCATTACTCTTTCACCGTCTGTCAGTTAAGCTAATACACAACCTTTGCCATATTTATTATAAAGTAAATTTGAATGAAATGAGGGGAGAGATTAATAAGTGAAGTGGACAGTGATGAAGAAATCTAATTTGTGAAGTTAATAACGCGATATCCTTGTTCAACGCCGAGAATCAATCCCGTTACCATGTAATAGGTCGGCTCTAGCACCAAGCTCCCAAAGAGCTTGTGATCTGTTGCAGACGCCATAACCACTCAATGTCGAGTGATTTTTAACTTATCGGTAAGTCCGCGAGTGACTTTGGTAATGAGTGGGATTATCTAGATAAGTATAAAATTACGAGTTATATTTGTTAGGAATATTCAACGAATAAAAAGACTAATAGAATTAATTATACCCATAAAATAACATAGATCTAATATCTCAAATACTTAATAAAAATTATATCTTAACCTCTCAATGTTGGTCTCTGCAGCTATGATGTAATGGATGTCAACACACTTACGTAATATAAATTAAAATGACGCTGAAGATTGTAATAAATATTCCTGTTGATATGTAGTATATATTTTCGATTCCTTTCGGTGTTCCGTGGCTTAGCCTGTCCAATTAATTTGTTTATTTCCTCGTTTGTTGTTTGGCCAAATTTTCAGCCGCTATATTGTGGTTTGATGTTAGGAGAAAATCCACAAACGAATAGGGAAAATACGCGAATTTTACTTGAAGCAAGTAAAGAAATAGGTTTGGAAGTAAATCCCGAAAGACAAAGTATAGCTATGATTATGTCTCGTGACGAAAATATTGTACGAAATGGAAACATAAAAATTGGAAATTTATCCTTTGAAGAGGTGGAAAAATTCAAATACCTGGGAGCAATAGTAACAAATATAAATGACACTCGGGAGGAAATTAAACACAGAATAAATATGGGAAATGCCTGTTATTATTCGGTTGAGAAGCTTTTATCATCCAGTCTGTTGTCAAAAAATCTTAAAGTTAGAATTTATAAAACAGTTATATTACCGGTTGTTCTGTGTGGTTGTGAAACTTGGACTCTCACTTTGAGAATGGAACACAGGTTAAGGGTGTTTGAGAATAAGGTGCTTAGGAAAATATTTGGGGCTAAGAGGGATGAAGTTACAGGAGAATGGAGAAAGTTACACAACACAGAACTGCACGCATCGTATTCTTCGCTTTACATAATTAGGAACATTAAATCCAGACGTTTGAGATGGGCAGGGCATGTAGCACGTATGGGCGAATCCAGAAATGAATATACAGTGTTAGTTAGGAGGCCGGAGGGAAAAAGACCTTTGGGGAGACCGGGATGTAGATGGGAAGATAATATTAAAATGGATTTGAGGGAGGTGGGATATGATGATAGAGACTGGATTAATCTTGTTCAGGATAGGGACCAATGGTGGGCTTATGTGAGGGCGGCAATGAACCTCCGGGTTCCTTAAAAGCTAGTAAGTAAGTAAGTAAGTATATTGTGGTTTGAATCTAGGGCTTGTTTTTATTGTAATGCACTTCATGTTTGTTGTAAAGAACTTAATATTTATTTTGTTAACGCACTCCTTCAGGTGATGTCCCGGATATCCTATCCTATGCTTATGTCTGGCCATTTTCCACGATTTATTTTCTAAAGCCCGGTTCAGACGGTGCGTGTTTCTGTGATGGATTCCAAGGTGGCTGCGCGGATGGGTAGCCTGCGTGCTCACTGGCTGGCTCCCGTGTTGCCTACGGTGATGGTAGTTGTTCACAGTTCAAATTGGAAAATCATCTCCTGCTTCATCTGTTGCCAACACTCATGGTCAAAAAGAAACTAAACCGTGAGTGGAAAACAACTGAAATCCTACATTAACAGTAGTAAATGTCGTAATAAAGTAATTAAGCCATAAGTGCAAAACAGCTAAAGTCCGATATTTAATTGTTGTTTCTTAGAAACTAAAGAATATAGAAAAAACAGGTTTAGTTGGAAAACAACGAACATGGCGACATGGTTTCAGAGGTGATATTATATGATCAACTTTGGTTCCAGCCTGCAAACCATCACGAAATATAACAAGGAACCTACCCTCGAAATCCAGCAGGCTAGCCATCCACGGAGCCACCAGAGCGCATCACTTCCGGTGAGTGACCACGCAGGCGACCCATCCGCGGAGCCACTTTGGAATCCATCACAGAAACACGCACCGTCTGAACCGGGCTTAACTTTCAGACTTAAATTCTCAAATTGCTGGATTTGCTTTTATCACTTGTGTTCTCTTCTCATCATTAGTTCCTCTACATACAGTTAGTCTTACTCCCAGGTATTTATATAATGATGTGGTTTTATTACATGTATCCCCATTTCAGGATCGTGTTCGATACCGCGAACTATAGGTTAACCACGTAGTAAGATATCTTCGATGGCAACGATTATCTTTGGGAGGAAACTCGAAGCCGCCCCCCCCCCCCACTTTCAAAAGATTGTGGAAGCTAAAGTTGATGGAGCAAAGTGATCATGAAACTTATATCCCCAATTTATAAGTGCAGCATACAGTCAGTTTTATATGGGATTGTTCCATTTCATAATTTTCTTCCGACCGTCCTTAAGTCCAATAATAGTACATTATGCAACGAGCCTATAATGAAGGTAATTAAGAAGCGAGTATGGATATTTATGAAACGAGCGCAAGCGAGTTTCATAATTTTCATACGAGCTTCTTAATTACCATTATAGGCGAGTTTCATATGACTTTTTATGGTCGACCATATTTCTAACTTGATATTATTAATTTTTTAGCAATGTCCCGTACGTTGTGAGATGTGCGCAGACGCGAAAGTATTGATTTTTTCCGAGGAACAGTTGTTCACAATGACCTTGCTAGGCCATAAGAACCTACAGAGATAACATTAAAAATAAATTAGACATTGAAAAACGAGATGACAAATTGAATTTATTTGAATATTATTTACAATTAACGCTAATTATTATAGTAACAGAACATAACCTTCTGCGACAGTTGGATTTCCAGCCTCCGTAACTTTTCGCTAATTCTCTTTCGATTGCATATCCGAGAATAATCGATACTTGCGGTTTTATAACGGTACAAAGCTGACCTGTCATTGGCTGAACATTTGTAACCTGAGTCGTCATTGGCTGAAAGACCTGACCTTTAATGAGTAGGTGTACTTTAATGAGGTCCATTAAAGGTCTGCTACCAGGTGTATAATTACTACATTTCGGCATGGTCGAGCATAAAAATAAATATAAGATTATTTATAAAATTAGTATTACTTTATTTAGGGAAAACTACGAAAAAACGAATCAAGGCGTTCGGTTCCAATCACATTATTTAACCTGTATTTGTTTTAATTAGTTATTTTATGACTAGATTACCAGACATTCGCCTTACGGTTGGGGAAAACCTCGGGAAAAACACAACCAGGTAATCAGCTCACGCCCGAACTCCACTCCAGAACAGCAGGGAAACGCGCTACCCCCTGAGCTACGTTGGTGGCCAGTTGTTAGTATTATATTAATAGACTAACGAAGAAAATATTTTTGACTCAAAACATATTTTAAACCACGTCTTTAAATGTTTCGTGGAAGCAATGGTCGTGATTTCGAAGCTTGCATATGACGCGAGTGTTCCTTCATTGTCAGTGTAATGTTCTGTGTTGTATTAAATGGAATACATACTCACGTTGTGCTGACCCTATGTCACGACTAGAGATGAACAACGATCGAGAAAGCAAGACTAACAGCGCCCGCAAAGCCAAAAACCCGCACGACAATGTTCTATACGTCGCTTCGTTGACGTTAAGACTGCTTGTGAGAGTTTCGAGACGCCGAGATTGATCACTCCCGAAGTCCCGAACGTCAAGCAGCCTTGAATCGCGACAGTTGTTTATACCTGACTGAACTTTTATCTACTTTGGCAGCTGTTATATATGTAGAAACAATCAAGTAGCCTATTTGAAACATCATCTCTACCTTGCAGTGTATAATAATCCGTTCCCCAATCTTTATTTAATTACTAGGCCGTTATTACAAGACTAGGAATTTTCTTTTCATATGTTTGAGATCAAGTGTGCAATCTCAAGGAAAAAGATATTAACGGTATGTTTTATGTTTCTAAGGCCCAATTGTATAAAGCTGTCTGACTAAAGATCAACTTTGATCGAAGATCGGAAAGTGACCCGAGTTCAGACACTTCTTCTATTGTATAAAACTTTTCCGCGATCAAATTACCTTGGTTCAAATGCAATCTAAGTTCACGTGAAAAGGATTTGGCAACATCGCGTAAACAGGTGAAGTATGTGATGCGCGGGCCATGTTGTACAGGTTTGTTCAGTATCGCCAATTTAGCGATTTTAACTCTTTTTCAACGACAATTTCTTTTAACTTTTACATTGCTTAAATAGAGATTTGCCGATCTTTTTAACACTCCACAGTGGTAAAATTTAATCTTTCTTTGTTAATAATGAGAAATCTAGCGACTTTCCAACTACTTTTTGGAGACTTTCCTTACATTCTGTTGGAGACACTGGTTTGTTTTGTGCAATGTAAATAATAGCTGACAATAACAAGAAGATTAACCGTTCTCCAAATTGTTATGTTATGGTGCTTGATACTGCTAAACATAATAAAGCTTTATAAAACGACAATTTTTGTTTAGTAATGCAGTTAATTGAAAATTTATGAATGTACCTATCATATCCATTAATAATTAATGGTTGTTATAAACGTAATATAATTATAGGTTATGTTATTTGATACTGCTGAACACGATAAAGCCTTATAAAATATAAGAATATTTGTGTATTAAGGCAAGAAATTGAAAACATATATATATATCATATGTATTAATATTAATAACAATGGTTATTCTTTTTGCACACTCTGCCACTCGTATATTTCAAACAGAAAAGAAATAACTGAACTTGGATGATCTAACTTAATCGGAGAAATTTCTTCGGTCAAAGTTGACTTTAGTTAAGGCAAATTAATCTCAGATTAGACTTTATACAACACAAAATTCCAAGTTCAGCTAGAACGAGGATAAATTTAGCCTCTGATCTAAGATTAAATGGTTTAACTTATACAATTCGGCCCTTAGAAATGCATTTTTTTTATAAGCGTAAGTAATATCATTTAATAGAACCAGAACGTTTTGATAACTAAGACACTGTTCTGTTTTTGTCTTTTTGTCACATTTAAACATTTATAATGTTATTTATTTCAATGATGTATATTATTCAAAGTTACGACCAAATGCTATTTCGAGAATGATCAGCGAGACTCTAAAGATAAATGCAACGAACACAGCGAGCGAGAGCGACAATTTTGTTCATCTCTAGTCACGATACAATCTAAACTGTAAAATGTGATTGAACGTACAGGTATGGACTTCCCTAGGCTCTTAGTAAACGATATTGAGAAACTAAACAACATAGAAAGTGAACGATTTAAATCTACACCAAAGGGAAGAGTGGAGCCATTGTCTGGTCGGAAATTGAAATACAATAAAAATGTCTTGTAAAATTGGCCGTAACGCGCTGTGTACATGGACGTGTTACAGCCGCTCAGGTTAAAGTCCAAGGACGCTTTTTATGGCAACGTTGATGAAGCATAACACCAGAACCAAAGAGCAACTCCTCTCTGTGTACCAGGTGCTGACATTGGTTAATTTCCGATGGTTGGTGCAGTGTAACACTACAGCAGCATAAATCACACTGCGTAATGTATTTGATCCGATTAGCTTGTCTTAGATTTATATCTCGTCAGTCGCTCTTCCGTGCAGACGTTCTGGTTTCGATCTCTGTCCTCGTCATGATGAAATTTGTGGTAGACAAAGCAGACATTGTAAAAGATTTTCCTCGTGTACGCTCGTTTCCCACTCTTATTCCACTAACGCTGTATATCTCCCGCATTTTAATTTCTAATCTGCGATATTGGTAGAGTTCAGTTCCAAACTTATATCTGTCGCCTGTGCGATACAAGTAAAGGTTGGTTCACAATAAATCGGGAACGGAAACGACAACGAGAACGAAAATAATGTTAAAATACATTTATTTAAATATGAGCATTCACAATAGTTAATTGCGAATGCTCACATTTAAATACATTTATTTTAACATTATTTACGTTCTCGTTCTCGTTGTCGTTTCCGTTCCTGGTTTATTTAGAACCAGCCTTAAATCGGAGTAAACCAGCTGGAAGAGGGGTTTAGGGCTGCAGGTTGGATGGCTGGCTTTACGGAAACTGGATCCGAGGTCCGGGACGTATCTGCATACTTAGGCACGCTTTGGGCATTGTAAGCCGTATACAGAGTGAAACGTAAGTAATGTCATTTTTTCAAGGAGTTATTCTTAGACATATTTTTTTATTTTAGTAGGTTATTTTACGACGCTTTATCAACAGGTTAGGTTATTTAGCGTCTGAATGAGATTGTGATAATGCCAGTGAAATAAGTCCGGGGTCCAGCACCGAAAGTTACCCAGCATTTGCTCATATTGGGTTGAGGGAAAACCCCGGAAAAAATCTCAACCAGGTAACTTGTCCCAACCGGGAATCGAACCCGGGCCACCTGGTTTCGCGGCCAGACGCGCTAACCGTTACTCCGCAGATGTGGACTCTTAGAGGTATTTCAGACAGAAAAGTCAAATACGATTTCGGTAGCTTTTCGTCCCTTTTGGAGATAAATATTGTTTTATATGAACATTTCATAGCGTGAATGATGAGTGGAGCGGAGAAAAATTCTCTCCGGCACCGGGACTCGAATCTGGGTTTTCAGCTCTACCTACTGACGCTTTATCCACTAAGCCACGCCGGATTCCAATTCCGATGTTGGATTCATAATTGAATCAGGGATTGCAGAAAGAGCACATGTCACTATTTGTGGCGAAATGAGTTTATTCGAGTTTCATGGACTGTTGATATAGGGCTATCATTCCATGCAGAAACCACATACTGCCCGTGCCTCACTTCCTGAGCTGTTTCTTTACGGGGCGAGACGCAGAGGGGGAAAGTGGGCGGTCCTGGGTACCGCATGTGCCTACTACCCTACGTTCAACACATCGGCCTTTTCAGGATTGCTTTCGTCAGCTATGGAGCAAGATCAGCCATGGACAAGCAAATGTATAGGCTGTCCCCTCACAAAATAAATTATGTCCTCATCAATTCCTGTAACTAAACACTAATACCAGTGGTAGACTACAGTCTCTACTTGAGATTATCGACCCAATCGCGATTACGGTTATCACGTGTACACATCCGCAAACTCTTTCCTCTATGGCAGTGTTTCTCAAACTTTTTCCACCGCGAAACCCCTTTTAATCTAAAGTGTAACTGCGAAATCCCGCTAATATTTTATTAGTATTTAATAATTAACAGACAAGTGAAAGCTAGTATCTCAATAATTGTTCAGTGGGACGAATGTATTTGCTTTTTAAGCCTGCAATCAGGTTTTATGGCGGAAAGTTGTAGTCTTATTTCTACTGTACTTCTGCATGTTGTCTTTTCGGTATTTTGTTTTAGATCTAAGCCCTCTTGGTTTTAGTGAACACATACGCAGAGAATCCAGTGATGAAGGTGATATGTATTATGGGTATTTTCCGTTTTAAGGCTGGTTCACAATAAACCTGAAACGGAAACGAGAACGGAAATATTGTTAAAATGAATGTATTTAAATGTGAGTATTCACAATTACCTATTGTGAATGTTCACATTTAAATATATTTAACATTATTCCCGTTCTCGTTGTCGTTCCCGTTCCCGGTTTATTGTGAACCAGCCTTTATATGTTCATCAAACATATTGTCATTAGGCATATTATTGGAATATTATTATTATTATTATTATTATTATTATTATTATTATTATTATTATTATTATTATTATCATCATCATCATCATCATCATCATTATCGGTGGTTTCATGATATTATGGATTCATATTTTCGTAATATTTATATATTTTCATGATAACCACTAACGGTAAGTATAAAATAGCTACCGGAGCAGCTCAGTTGGCTAAGGCGCTTGCCTATCGATCCAGGGTTGCGCTTGGGCAAGGGTTCGATTCCCGCTAGGGTTGATTACCTAGTTGGATTTCTTCCCGAGGTTTTCCCCAACCGTAAGGCGAATGTCATGTAATCTTTGGCGAATCCCTGACCTCATCTCGCCAAATACCATTTCGCTATCACCAATCCCATCGATGCAAAATAACGTAGTAGTTGATGCAATGTTATTAAATAACCAAGTAAAAAAAACGTGTGGAATAAAATTTAAAATCATATAGGGTTCACGGAACCCCAGAACATACTTTGAGAAATACTGCTCTATGGTAATTCAGCAGTTGTCCAGACTGAACGAAGAGTGGCATAGTATGTATATACATTTTCGGAAATCGCCATCAGAGATAATAGCGATATTGGTAAATAACCACGATTAGAGTATCCAATATTATAAAGAGTGAAAACCCCTGCACTGGCATAGGATAATATTTTCAGCACATGTAATATGCTGCCGTGCCGCACGTTGCAGCTGCCGTGCCGGTCCGAGCAGACCTAAGAGGCGTGGTTATAAGCACTAGAGAGCTCTCGGTTCAGGACGTGAGACACGGGCAGTAATATGTCAGTATAGCCGTCTCACATTTGTAGACCTGTGAAATCCTGGAAGCGCGCAGAAACAACTCATGTCAAAGATATTTGCTGACACATTGATTTCGCTTACAGACGGGAGACATCTACGATATAAAGATACAAAAATTGATCCCACTGAATGACAAATGTCCCATTTCTGGTGGTGAATACGTTGGAAAATAACTCAACAATTGCTATATCTGTTCCAATAAAACTTTCCATGAAATTTTGTTCTCTTTCTGTAAACGGCCCCAGGGAAACTTCCCTTTTTTACTGCCTTCGTAATTGGGCTCGAGTGGCCAAAATTTGTGTAAGCACTTCCTTTGACATTATTAAAATGATGGACCCATGTGAATGTTTGCTTTTAAGTACAAAGGAGAATACTATATTTACCTTCTTCATTCGCATATCCAGACAAAATCGTGCGAATTCAAAGAGAGAAGCTTGACGATATACGCAAACTAATGCGTTACATACCACATGAATATCAAGACTTTTACAATAATATTTTTCAGTGGTCTATTATGGAAATATAAGTTCATTTATATGCTGAACTTACGTATTAAGTACACAGTAGGCCTATGCATATATTATATTCCTAATTTTACAAATAAACTTTAGTTGGACTGTAATTATTATACTAGAATTTTGATTCCTTGCAGAAACAGCATATGTCAAGCTAATATATATTGATTTATTTAATTAACAATTCATTAGATTCCAATAAATTTGGTATAAAACGACACATCTATTAGGCTTCTGTCTGAAGAAGCCAGTACTATGACCAATGATGTGGTCTACCACCCATAATACCGTTTTTTGTGTCTACTGAAATATTTAGTTTTCATGACATGTGCTGTTTCTGCAATCCCCGATTCAATTGTTTCAGTAAGTTTCATAATATGGCGCAATGTGTGTCAGTAAAACGTAAAAGATTGTGTGACACTAAATATTGTGAGCTTGGCCCCACAACGTGAATCACTTTAGCGCTCAACTGCCACGGTGCGAGGTATGCAATGTTCGCTATCGACGGAGATTCACGAAGTGTTACGAAGTTATCGTCACGAGTATAATGCTTCGCATTGGGGCCTGACGAACCTGGTCCGCCGGACGGAAGCGACAATCGCAGTTATTTGTTGTACTGTGAGTCGCAGTGCCACTGAACAGTGGGTTAATTCTAGAAGTGTCCGTGTAAACTTTGAATAGTGCATGCGAGCGAAGTGTGAAAACATTAATAAAGTGGATTACCTATTAAAACATCGTTTTCTTCGTTAAAATTAGAAGATAAACTTGAAGTTCAACGACTAGGCACACATCAACCAAATGGCTTCAGTTTTACACAGGCGGATGGTATGAAAAGGAGAACTTTCTGCAACTCGTGGTTTACAAAGAAGTTCTGGCTAACTGTAAGTGACGAAAAACAAATTTTATTTTGTTTCTATTGTCTATTGGTTGGTGGCGAGGGACTGTGGACGTCGATAGGTTGCAAAGATATAAAATATTTAAGGGAGCGCATCTAAAAACGAGAAGAAAATGCAATACATTTAGAAAATGCTTGTAAGTTTAAATTATTTGGGACAATAAATATCGCAGCACAAATAGATTTCGCTGTCAAATTTTCGATCCAGAAACACAACGAACAGGTCACAAAAACAGACATATACTATAGTCCCGTCGCTCTAATTTCCGGCAGCCACTCACGTTGTAGGTCGGCTACATTTAAACATGTGCGTCTTGTGATTCGCTGATGAAGATGTTATGCATTTCCTAAGGCTGGATAAATACATAATATAATCGCCCGCCATTTTGGCTCTTTCGTTGGGGTTCGCAGAAAGCACACGAGGACGTTATTTGCTGCTCCATTATTTGATGAATTACAGTGCGTTTGATTTATTATCATAGGAGCTACGACATGATAATGGTTAACGGTGTCGCAAATAGATTCCTCGTGTGGTAGCTCTGCAACGAAAGAACAAAAATGGCGAACAATATTACCTACGTAGACTTTATAGAGCCTTCACTTCCTAAGATGTAATCAAAGAGGAGGAGTCACGCCGGGAATAACAGCGTCGCGACTATAGCAAGAGTAATTGATTCTTTAGTATTTTGCGGAACTCACGAATTATAACTGAGGGTTCAGAACGAAAATCAGGGATCTGAAAATCAGGGAAATTTGTTAGACTTGTAATCTTTACTTGCCAGTCTTGATAATGTATTGGATGAACATTTAAACAGTACTTCTGTTTTTAAATATACTTTTCACATTATACAAAATGAATTATTAGACAGTATGTATGAGGTATACATTGAAGATCTGAAACAGAACATTAATTGTACAGATTTTGTTGTTGTGCAGGTTGACGAAACAACAGACATAACCTGCAAAAGCAAATTTGTTATTATTTCGAGGTACATAAAAGGTTGTAAATCTGTGGAAAGGCGTCTTTCTTTCAAAGAGGTAAACAATCGCACGGCTAACGGTCTGAGCGAGGTTCTAAAACAAAGTCTACAACATTTAAATTTAGAAAATAAACTCATAGCTCAAGTATAATATGATGGTGCTGCAGTAATGAGTGGTAGTTTTAATTGTATTGTGCTGAACTAATTTTTAAGCAGAAACGAGCAACTAAAATGAAATAAAAAAATCTTGGTGCATTATTTAACGTATACCGCAAAATTTGTGAATTTTCCCATCAACAAAAATAATCACGAGCCGCCACTGACAAATCCATAGAACAGAAAAACTACTTTTCCAGTACACTTTAAGTTACTTACGGTCTTATGGATATTTACTTTATGAATTATAAGTGATTCAATATAATTTCAATGCCTTTTATTGCCCTATTTTTGTTCTTATAAGTGAAGGGTTTCGGCTCGAACAGGAATTTTTGGTTAAAAATTTGTACAGATGCTTACCTCAGAATAGTGATGAAGACCGTAAAAGCATTCATTTGTGTAACTCTCTGTTTGGTTGGTATTGGTCAATACACTTCTTTAAAATTGTAGCCTACATGAGGATTCTCTACAAAATTCATGAAACAGCATGGAGCAAAGCAATAAGCACAACACACAGAAGCAACACCTGAACAATCTTCTGAACCACACTCCAGTGCTGAAAAATCAAATGCTACCTGAATTACATTTTTGAAGTCCGAGACTTGTTCACGATTCACGTAACCAGCTGACTGCCAGGAATACTGAAGCATAGGGCGGTATACTGGAGCAGACAACTGGTTATGAATAACAGAGTGCATTTTCATTATAAACACACGATTTCCCAAGTTAGGTTCTGAATTCTCAGCAAGAGTCCTTATGTAATCTGTTATCCTCCGAGCATATATTTTGTATTGTCTAAGGAAATAGATATTCAGAGGCTGGATATATTTAGTTTTTTTAGGTGGAATGATCATACATTCTATGTCCTAGCCTTGGAATGATTCATTTATTAAGGTTGCGTCCATGTGCGCATTCAATGACTCAGACAACAATGTACATTTTTGATTAGCTGCAATATTTTCAGACAGAACGTTAGAGAAAAATGTTCTTAAATGGGCTTTAGACATTTTACCACTCGCACTAGTTTCTAGGCTAGGCTAGGCTTACGGATAAGGTGCCCTCTCTCCTTAACTTGTGCAATGCTCTCCCCACCCCTCAACTTGCACAGCGCTCTAACAGACAAACCACACATTACACAAACGAATGCTTTTGGGAGCTTTACAGAGATGTAAAGATGGGCCTGTAAACAAATTTTGGATACGAAATTCCTGTTCGAGCCGAAACCTTTCCCTTGTTAGAGCCTTTTTAGGCGCCTAAAATATTATTTTTTAGTGCGTTAACTTCCGATGTCTATTAATGACCGTGGTTTTCTGAGCAGTGTATAAATCACTGATAGCGAAGCTGTGACGCGGCAGTTCGATGGGATCGGCCGCAGTGAGTGAACTGTACACGTGACGCAACTTCAATGCCAAGTGAGCGCCGTGCGAGCTTTTGTTGCACGCATGTAAACACGCTATCGCCGTCTTCACTCCCGCGTGTGACTGATGTCAGAATTCAAAGAACGGAATTGTACTATCCTCCTTATATTTTAATGATTCACATGTATCCATCGCCTCCAGTTATCTTGGAACGGAATGGAAATTTTTTTATTGGGTTATTTTACGACGCTGTATCAACATCTAGGTTATTTAGCGTCTGCATGATATGAAGGTGATAATGCCGGTGAAATGAGTCCGGGGTCCAGCACCGAAAGTTACCCAGCATGGAATGGAATTTCGGGATCCAGCACTACTACATTTCAAGATCTACTGGATGTTCATTTCAAAGTATGTCATGACATCACTGTTGATGAGTCAGCGATTTGAAGCGAGTTTCAGCTTTTGTGTCAGAGAAGTTGCCTACTAATCAAGGCGTTCAATTTGAACTTGAGAACGTGTACGGTATAACTTGAACGTCGTAGCAACAGATTGCGGTCTGTACGGTCTGTGTGCTACCATAACCTCTTTCGAACTGTGTTTTGCGCGGCCAAGTCGTACGCAGGGTATTTGTTATCATCGGTTGCGTACAGGCAACATTCCACAATACAAATAAAATGCTCCGTGTCCATGTTGATCGTCAAAGTTAATGTCAACAAATACGTAAGTAATCGTCTTAACCCTCTCCACATATCCCGACAGTAAGAAAAAACTCACCTCAGTACATGTTTCGAAACAGTTCACATTCCTGCCACTACCGGCGTTACCGTACGTATCGGTAAGTACTCTTCTGAATGAACGCCGTACTTGCTAGGCAACTTCTCTGGCAGATAAGTAATACACCTCTGTGGAAGTGTAGGAAGATTGAATTCTCTAGGCTCATCGACTAGCCACGTGACGGCATACAGCGAGCCATGACACACTTTGAACTGAACACCCAGTATTGCGCTAATCCTCAAGCTAGGCGCATTTCCAAACTCACACCGGCTGACTACATTAAGGTTCGCTGCTTATCCCTGATCACATATACAGACTTTAGTATTCAGACACTAATTTTTGTTATTTTCATGATGAAAAACACGAAAAAATCCATATATACAGGGTGGAAGGTAAGGTAGTACATTAATTGTAGGATGTGATTCCTTAAAATATAACGAACAAAAAAGTCTAATATCATTTTGCTCGTTTTGCGACGTTTTTGAAGAAATAATACTTTTATGCCGACATTTCGATCGCGAATTTTACGAATACTGTTTAAAATACGGTTTAATTTCTTGTATAACAACGAAGAGAACGTTTGTTATGTTCACTTTGCAGCGGTATTTTAATTAGAAAATTCACAGATTTCGAATTAATCGATGGAAGAAACACTGGAAACATTGATTGTCGAGTCACGTACAGAAGGTCTAAAAATCTGGCATCGCTGTCGAGACGGCAGACGGTTAGCGTAGCATTCGCAACTGATTAGCTGTTGTGATGTTTACATTGCATTAGTGTGCAGTTAGACGTAAAATATGTGATCGAGTGTTTCAGCCTTAGGGTATAAAGTAAAAAGACACGGAAATAGGCCAAGTTCATGATTTTTTTTTTTTTTCCAACTTGGATTGTACACTTAGCGGCAAAAAGAATGGGCCGACTCTTGGTCGATAGAAATGCTAAGTTCTATCGCGCGGTTCACTCGTGTAAACGTAACCCACTGCAAGGCATTGCTGTGTCTCTTCATTGAAAGTCGTCCATCTATAATATAGTAAACCTTACGAGCAGTGTGTGGCCCAGTGGTAAGAAGTCTGACATCCGTACCAGAGGTTGTGAGTTCGCCTCCTGGTATGGTAAAATTATTACTATTTTTTTATTTTAACTTTTACTTAATTTATTCGGCGGCCGGGTAGCTCAGTTGGTAGAGCAGCTGGCTACGGACTGGAAGGTCCGGGGTTCGATCCCAGGTGGTGACAGGATTTTTTCTCGTTGCCAAACTTTCAGAACGGCCCCGAGGTTCACTCAGCCTCCTATAAAATTGAGTACCGGGTCTTTCCCGGGGGTAAAAGGCGGTCAGAGCGTGGTGCCGACCACACCACCTCATTCTAGTGCCGAGGTCATGGAAAACATGGGGCTCTACCTCCATGCCCCCCAAGTGCCTTCATGGCATGTTACGGGGATACCTTTACCTTTACCTTTTTTACTTAATTTATTAGTTTAAATATGAAATGGCATTTGTTAACAAACTTCGTTATGCCTGCCTTGTAAAAATATTATTGCCTATCACCTGTGGGCTATTAATAGGTGAGACCTGGCCTGTATAAACAAATATACTTGTTTCACATCCTAAAAAACCGGACGCATATCAAACACAAATAAATAATTAAATTAACAAATACAAACAATTTTTTAATATATTAACAAAACAAGGCCTGTGGTGGGGACCAATATCTCGTCCACAAACCACCTGCGTCAACAACTGCCCTCGTTCTGCGCGGCATGGAGTCCACAAGATTATGGAACAGGTCTAAATTCTTGGCCATCTCCTCCCACACATCTAGAACTCTGTCCCACAATTCCTTAGGTGTCCGAACGGGTGGTTGTTCTGCCCAATTAGAGCTAGGATCCTTTTGACTGCAGCCCACAAATTTTGAATCGGATTCATATCTGGTGAATTTGGAGGCCAGTCGACTGGGTCGACATCACGCCTCCTCGTAAACCATCTTTGAATCCGGTTGGCGGTGTGTATGGGATGATTATCCTGCTGGAAGAAAAGTGTTCCTTCTGGATATCGTTTTCGGGCGAAAGGGATCATTCATTACATTTGCCAAAATGTGTTGGTAGACTTCTGCCGTAAACCGCCCGTGGATGCGTTCCAGAAGTTCTGCCCCATCGTATGGCATCCACCCCCAACACGCAACCCTCACGCAACCCGACTTGTTAATTCGTCTCACGAAGCGTTCATCGTATCGGTGGCCATTCATACAATAAACTAGGGCAGTACTGTCGTTGCTATTGGAGACAATTACCTCGTCGGAGAAAATGACATTTCTCCAATCGAAGTCCTGTCTGAGAGTAGCATACGCAGAATGCTACTGGAGACAATTACCTGGTCGGAGGAAATGACATTTCTCCAATCGAAGTCCTCTTGGAGAGTAGCATACGCAGAATAACCAGGGCAATGAGTTATTGTTTCTGTGCCATCTTCAAGCGTAATGACGAGATGGAACGTTGTATTAACAGATAGCAGTAGTGCTTGAAAGAGAGAGGGAGGTTTATTATTTATTAGAGTTTGGGCATATTCTAAGAGATATCGCCACACAATTATAGCTTTGCCAGACATATGATGGCAAATTTTTAATAAAAAAAAAAAAAAAAGAAGACTGGGGGAGATTCGAACCTTGAGCTACTACTATCAACTTGTTCAATAGACCAACGCCATAACGCATGGATCATATCGGGTGGCTATTAATATCGGTTCGGCATAATACGTGGTTTTCCTGTTCATATTCGCTCCGGTTGATTTTGTATTTATCAATTTTATTATTATTTCACTCTTCAAGGGCCCTGATGTATCTAGAATCAACCCGCCATTCGGTTTTATTACATATTTTAGACTCTTAAACAATACAGCAAATTTAAATGGTTTAATTATGTGTTACCTAGTGAACTACAGCTTTGACGAGACGAGCATGCGCAATGTTATGTCTCTGGAACTTACAAATTGTCGGCCGGCCCATTCTTTTTGCCGCTAAGTGTACTTATAAGTTATGATGCTATGTTTTATTCTCCAACTAGAATTTCTAAGATACTTGCTATGCTTGTGGCTTTCAGCGATATGTAAAACATGGCTTCAGGAACTACTGTTAGTAATATTTGATTTCACTAGGTTCCTGTTACAAAAACTGCTTAGAGGTTGCTCAGTAGGTGGTGAGTCAAGGATTGTCTTGGAAATGTAGTACACTTCCGTCGCTAGCACGTAGTGCGAAATATCACTTCAACTACACAAGCAGAGTAGAGTAAATACGCTGTTGTAATGTGGGGGAATGTGCCACTTGCCGTCACAGTGAAATTGACCTTTATTATGGGAAAACTGCTCTCGAGCGTGTAGAGTGCATGATGAGTTCGGAAACCAGACGCTGAATCAGGTGACGTCTCGCGTTTCTCGGTCCTTGGAACCAGGTAACTCGACCTCGGTCACAGATTTCATTCCACGCGGACGTAAACACCAACCCATGTTAGGAGTCACATACCGAGACTCGCACGTAATGCCTGTTCCCGCTAAGTTGTCAACAAAATACTTGTTATTAGAGGAGAAAAATTCGTTCAGGCGCCGGGGATCCAACCCGGGTCCTTGGTCCTGCATAACAAGCGCCGCTCTAACCACTGAACTACGCCGAAGTTCAATCCACAGCACCGGATCGAATCCCCCTCCTATAGTGTTTTTCCCTTTCTTGCCTTACTCCATTTTCACCATATATGTTGACATATATTAAATCAACTGCCATTATACAAGAAGCGCACTCAGTTGAGTGACTTAGTGGCCGGGATTCCACAGTATTATGCACTGTTGGGCGAAGAATCTACGTAAAGATTAATTTTTGGTCCCACAGAATTTATCTGTTATGGTAACAATTGCTATTAGAGGAGAAAAATTCGCTCCGGCGCCAGGGATCGAACCCGGGTCCTTGGTTCTACGTATCAAGTGCCTCGGATCGATGCCATGTGTATCAAAATCTCGTTTCCACATCCTACATAGGTTGGATAAAAAGTAATGGCAACACTGCTGTCACGTGACGATGGTGCGTTCGAGGGCTGCCAGCTGTGTGGACATGAACAAGGACTGTTAGATGAGTTAGTGCAGCCAGCGGCGACAGTACTCTGTCAATCTACTGCAGTGTGTAGAACGTTCACTTTTATAGGGATAGTGCGAGCGCCCGAAGACCATGTTTACAAAACTAGAGTTACGTTCCTGGATCAAAATTGATGTGGCACGAGGTCATAGTGCACAAGAATGTTTTCAGGGACTGCGTGAAGCATATAGCGATGCAGCGTTGCCATATCGCACAGTTGCACGATGGGTTAAAGCGTTCCGGGAAAGCCTTGTTGCACCGGTACCAAAGGGAAGGTGACGACTTTCTTGGACGAATCGTCGCTATGGACGAAACCTGGACTCGTATGAACCAAACTTGAAACGCCAATCAAATGAATGGAAGCATCCCGGTTCTTCTCGTCCAAAGAAAGTGCGCCCTACACAAAGTGCTGTGAAGGAGATGTTCATTGTAGCGTATGACATTGATGGGGTAATACTGCACCACGTTGTACCTCCAAGGCAGACGGAAAACGCGGACTACTGGAACATCCACCGTACTCACCCGATATGATCCATGCGATTACGATCTTTTCACCAAAGTGAAAGAACCACTGCGAGGGACCCGGTACAATACCAGAGACGAACTTATCCTTGCTTTAGGGCGGTCAATACGGAACATCAACAAAGATGGACGCGCTGATGGTGTACGACGCCTTCCAAACATTTGGCAAAAGATAATAAATAAGGGGGGCGACTATATAGAAGGTACGTAAATGTTGTACCCCTGTGAATAAAGCCATGTCAGAAATATCGAACTGTTGCCATTACTTTTTATCCAACCCTAGTATATTGACTTGAAGATGGTATTACACTATTTGGTTCCGTCTATCGATTTAGCCACACAACACCCGAGACAACGGAGTCCGCGATGAACGCCCCTCCGTTCCCCTCAGAGTTCTGTATCTTTAGAATGAAGCCATCTACATGCAAATTACGGTACTACATCCAGCTGCATCCTCTGCCTACCTGAAACTATTGAAATAGCCTATAGACTAGATGAAGTTAGTTTAATGAAGCGAAATAAGTCCGAAGTCCAAGTTGGAAGTTGTATGTATTTATTTACACTGCAAGTAGGCAAGCACCCGGTGGCAGTGGTATACACAATATAAACAATATATACTAATAATAAATCTGTAAGCGAAATTTTTCTGGTAATTTTCGATTTTCCAAAAATAATTGGTGTTAACATGTATAATTAATCATCCTGAAACCGAAAATCACTTTTTTGAAATTTTTATGTGTATCTCTGTCTGTCTGTCTGTCTGTCTATCTGGATGTTTGTTACTTTTTCACGCGATAGTGGCTGAACGGATTTCGATGAAAATTGGAACATAAATTAAGTTCGTTGTAGCTTAGATTTTAGGCTATATGGCATTCAAAATACTTTATTTAAAGGGGGGGTTGTAAGGGGGCCTGAATTAAATAAACCGAAATATCTCGCTTATTATTGACTTTTGTGAAAAATGTTACATAACAAAAGTTTCTTTAAAAATGATTTCCGATAAGTTTTATCCCAGGCAAAATTTTGATAGGACTGATATTTAAGGATATACAACAGTTTTAAAATAACAATACAATACATTTTCAATGCCGCCTTAGATTATAGCGTCGTTGTTCCGTAATTCCTATGTGCAAAATATAAAATTTTTCAGTAGGAAGAAAAAACGGATTTATTCATTCTATGGCAGTGGTACATAGAAGATAGTGAATTCTTACATTTTCGAAAGAAAGAAATATAATTACATATAGGAGATTGTATTATTTGCTCTATAACAATTTAAGTTATTTAATAGAGCAAAAATCTGAAAATCGATATGTCACAAAGGAGTTATTGCAGGAACGACATCGATGGCTATAATGAAATTAAAACAAATGACTCCGTCTATTTAAGGCGGCCTTCACGTTTATCAATATTAATATACAGAGAATATTAAATTTGTCTGTTTGTATGAAGTAATCTCAGAAGCTAATTTGGATAATTCCTTCACCATTTGAAATTTGTAGTTTCTCTAGATGGATGTAATACTACATATAAGGAATGAGGTAAGATGAAAATAGATCTTTACGCACAGAAAAATTATCTTCGTACACAATCCACTCTATTAATTTGGAGTGATTTATTAAAGATGCATTCAGCACTTACTTACTGGCTTTTAAGGAACCCGGAGGTTCATTGCCGCCCTCACATAAGCCCGCCATTGGTCCCTATCCTGAGCAAGATTAATCCATTCTCTATCATCATATCCCACCTCCCTCAAATCCATTTTAATATTATCTTCCCATCTACGTCTCGGCCTCCCTAAAGGTCTTTTTCCCTCCGGCCTCCCAACTAACACTCTATATGCATTTCTGGATTCGCCCATACGTGCTACATGCCCTGCCCATCTCAAACGTCTGGATTTAATGTTCCTAATTATGTCAGGTGAAGAATACAATGCGTGCGGTTCTGCGTTGTGTAACTTTCTCCATTCTCCTGTAACTTCATCCCTCTTAGTCCCAAATGTTTTCCTAAGCACCTTACTCTCAAACACCCTTAACCTATGTTCTTCTCTCAAAATGAGAGTCCAAGTTTCATAACCATACAGAAGAACCGGTAATATAACTGTTTTATAAATTCTAACTTTCAGATTTTTCGACAGCAGACTGGATGATAAAAGGTTCTCAACCGAATAATAACAGGCATTTCCCATATTTATTCTGTGTTTAATTTCTTCCCGAGTATCATTTATATTTGTTACTGTTGCTCCCAGATATTTGAACTTCTCCACCTCTTCAAAAGATAAATTTCCAATTTTTATATTTCCATTTCGTACAATTTAGAAAAATGTTAAACGGATTATCATTGCATCAAAAACGGATGTTCTCTGAACCAAATGATCATATTTTAATTATTTGCATATAATAACAAATAAGAAATAAGTTAAAGGAAATATCATTGCACCAAATGAGTGGTCTCAGGACAAAAATGATCACATTTTAATTACTTAAATACAATTTAAATTAAGTAACATATTAAACGATTTATCCTTCTATCAAACACGAATGTTCCCTGGATCAAACGCCCTATTTTAATTATGTAATTACTTTATATTTATTTCTAACAAGTGCAGCGGAGCGCACGGGTACGGCTAGTATACAATAAAATTACAATACACAATACAATACAAATACAATTATACAATACACAATACAATAAGAATACAGCAATTCTGCTTCATTTGGTTCAGAGAAAAATCCTCGGAAAAAACTCCAACCAGGTAACTTATCTCAACCAGGTTTTGAACCCGAACCCGCTCGTTTCACGGTCAGATATACTAACTGTTACTCCACAGCTGTGGGCATACGTGTTAATTGCATTAACAGAATCTTGTAAAAAACTCGTCTCATTATTTCGAACTTTTTCTCGCTTCTGTAGTAACACATTTACGACATTGTTTCTCTATATGTATAAATATACTATCCCACACGCTACCGTAAAAAACTTTTAACACGCTTGCATAGCGTTGAAAGATCTCCATTTTAGAAATGACTGTCTAATAAGTATGTTACGATAGGTCGGCACCAGATGTCAACGAAACACTCCTTTTGGTAGATAATAAAATGCACAGCAGTTGTAAAAGAAAAAAAAATAAAGAACAAACTTCTATGGTGTTCTGTTTCGGGTTTTTATACAAACCCGTAATGTTCTCCGCAGCGATTGGATAGTTACCTCTGTACACGTAGAAGAATAATCGACTACTGAACCAATAGAATTTCCGGAAATGCACTGAGTATTTCGACGTGACGAGAAGGAAAAGGCAAGATAGTCAGCTCTTGTTTTTATCTTGTGCTGCAAGTTCTCCGGCTGATATTTCGTACCGTAATCAGTGACCAGAACTAACGCAAAGGAAGGAGGCGAAGGGGAAGGATGGGTAAACTTTGGTTGGTTAACTTTGTGTTGTTGAAGACGAGAGGAACTGATCTGTGAAATAAAAGAACTCTGCAGCATCTTTCTCTGTACCTGCTCTGTCGACCAAGCATGTCGTTGAAACGGCCAGTAAAACTGTTCCGACGAGAGAAAATTGCAGTTATCGGGTGTTCAGGACGCGTAACCTATACGTGTATCATAGATTAATTGTACCATGAAAACACAGCTTGTTCCATGCTGTAGTGTGTAACTTGTACAGTTGTTCCTTCCGCAGCTTGAGCTGCTCCCATACCACTGTCAGTTCAACTATTGATAACTCAAGCTTTATTTAACTTCTGTAATAGCCATGACCTCCTCTAATGTTAGCAGACATTCTTCTTCTTCTTCTTCTTCTTCTTCTTCTTCTTCTTCTTCTTCTTCCTCTTCTTCTTCTTCTTCTTCTATCATCTCTCATCTCTGTGTTGTGTTAATCTTTTGTTTCCTGCAGGAAATTCCCTATATCGTTCACCAATATTTTTCTATGTATCCTTCCTATTTTATTATCGGTCCAGTGTTGCCAACACATAAATTGTATCCTCGTCAGTCTAAGTCTCTATTTACACTTGCTATTTGTCGCGCAACATCAAGCGCTTTCTGTCGGCTATATGTAGCATCACCGTTTACACTTGGCAGATTTTTCGTCCACAAGTCGACGCAAGTTGTTGCGCTTTCTGTCGGCTAAATGTAGCATCACCGTTCACTCTTGGCAGATTTCTCGTCTGCTACTCGAGGCTAGTTGTTGAGCTTGAGCAACGTGTGAATGATGTGGTGAGCCTTTAAATGAACAGAATGGATTTTAACAATAAAAAGTAGCTGTTTTAGCTTCTGCAGCTTCAAGTGTTTTGTTAGCTTGCACTAATGAGAAAAAAAGAGAGAGAGACTGGGAAAGGAGATGGAGGTCCAGAAGGCAGAGAAAGGGTTATTCCATGTTCTCAGTAAAGATTTCAAACTGGAACAAAATTGTCCAATAGATATTTATTATATTAAAATGAATTGAAAGTTTAATTTTTTTCTTGCATATTGACTTCTGATGTTCTTTATTTTTGTTTTGATGTCGGAGGGAATAGTATTGGGACGAACAGACTCCAAATTTTTACAAATAAACTCCAGTGCATTTTCCCTCCGAATTCTATTGTGATAGTCCTTATTTCTGATGTCATAAAAGTATGGAAATTCCTCGTAAAGCTTGATTAATTTCATTACTTGGTTTTTGTTCCACTTTGACATGATGCTACAAAGCGCGCGGAAAGAGAGAAACAGCTGATTAAAAGTTGTCTGCTACTGCTTTTCCGAACCATGTTCGGGTCCTGTCGCGTCAATTCGGCAGGCCCACCTAGGAAATGTCGCACATAAATAGAAACAGCTTCTACTCAGCAGATGTCGAAAGGAAAGGAAAGAAATCCGTACTGCGCATGCGCCCGCACTGTAAGTCGAACGACAAATAGCAAGTGTAAATAGGGACTATAAACGAGTTAGAAAGAGAAGACTATAGAGTGGCCATGTTGTCCTGTACAGCGCTCTTTGCGGAGCCACCGCGAAACACGGCAGATCTGAGCTATGCGCCCAACTTTGTAAAAATTCGTCTGCTTACAATGTTGTATAACGGAGGTAAGAAGTACAAAAAAACGAAGAAAAAACATGCCTGTTGTGTGTGCTGCATATAACTGCAATGTCAAAAGGAAAAAGACAACTGATATATCATATTTCATGTAAATTTTATGAAGTTAAGTCCATAGCTTTGTTAATTAGCAGCATTTTTTTTTCATGCATAAATGTGTAACAACGCCCGGCATTAACAAAATAAATGGTTCACTGGTAATGTACTTAAACTAAATACGGATAAAACTAATACAATTCCATTTCAGACCCAGTGAAAAACAAATAGCAATACAATATTAAAATTGTATTTCGACACCGGCATCCTTTATTTCTGCTCCTTCTGTCCTTACTGCTTATACAAGAAGACGATGAGCTGTAGCTTATAAAAAGTAGGCCTATTTCGAAGACAAACGATTAATCAAATAAATGGTTCACTAGTAATAAAGTTAAACTAAATACGGATAAAACCGCTACAATTCCGTTTCAAACCTAGTAATAGCAATCAAATATTAAAATTGTATTTCTACACTCGCATCCAAAATAACGCAAAACTCTGGGGTAGGTCGTATTGTTGTTAGTATTTTGACTGGAAGGACATGAAAGAACATAATTGAGCACCCACGTGCAATAATGGGGTAAGTATGAATATATTTCGTAACTACTTACCCCATTATTGTACGTGGGTGCTAAATTATACACTAATAATTATCTGTGGTGCCACAGCCCTTGAAAGGCTCAGAAAGACCAGCCGGCTGTTGGCCTCACGTTCACATTTCGATAATAATTATACTTTACTGCAACAAAAAAACTGAAAGCGTGTTTTGTCATGTTTCACCCACGTTACAAGCTTGGAGGTAAAGGTTGTTTACTACAGATAGGACCTACTTTCATTCTATATCTTATGGTATAGTAAATAGTTTTGCAACGTGTAGAGACTGGGAAAACAATTTAATAAAATCATCCGAATCATACTCGTTCATTTTATAGGCAATCTTGCAGGTCGCATTTAAAAGAACCTAGGAATATTAACATTTTCTTCAGTATATTTGCTAGGACTTCTTGTCATACTACATGACAATTTTGCTTAGGTTATTCTTTTAAGCATTCCTTCTAGGAATAGCTCAAGTGTTTTAAATTTAGCGTACATAAGTTTAGATTAAGTTCCTAGCACGTATTTGACGAAATACTAGGTTTTTCCACTTCAGTTTAACTGATTTATGCAAACGAAATTAAGACAGCTGATGATTCTAATGCCAGTTATCACCACGCCCACTTTGTTTTGGGCGCATAAGTTCATTACCGACGGTCGTTCAATTTTCTTCAAACATGGCGGCGCAATGACCACTCTATATCTTTCTCTTTCTAACTCGTTGGTCTAACACCTAAAAATCCGTCAGAATCCGTCAAAATAAAACAAAAATACCCACTCATATCTGTAATAGAAATAAGAAGCAAATTTTAACACAACTTACTTACCAATCATGATGAAATAATAATTCATCCACATCATTTGCCTCTAGTTCTGCAGTTGATGTGCTGGGTTGGTCTGCGTTCCCCAAAAATTAAGCATTAACCATCCCCCCCCCCCATTACTACGTAAGCTAGTGGATTGTTGTTGAATTTTCTTTTGCCAACTTCGTTTCGAATTTCGATACTGACAAATATTACAAATGGTAGTGATTTTGTAACTGTTATGTTGGCAGCATCCACACCTGTGGAGTAACGGTCAGCGCGTCTGGCTGCGAAACCAGGTGGCCCGGGTTCGAATCCCGGTCGGGGCAAGTTACCTGGTTGAGGTTTTTTCCGGGGTTTTCCCTCAACCCAATACGAGCAAATGCTGGGTAACTTTCGGTGTTGGACCCCGGACTCATTTCACCGGCATTATCACCTTCATATCATGCAGACGCTAAACAACCTAGATGTTGATACAGCGTCGTAAAATAACCCAATAAAATAAAAAAAAAATGTTGGCAGCTTAGACAAAAGTTGTTGGTACTGGAGTTCCATGGAGTTAAAATTGTACTAGATTTCTGAGCCGGTTGGTGGAAGCTAGTGAAATTTGAACATATGAATTAATATCAGTATTAATATTAATACGTAATAGTTATTTTATGTGTTGCGTTGTGGTTACAATTCAAGACTATAGTCAGGTAAGTGTAAATAAATATAACATACTTGAGTGTGATAATGCAGGTGGGTGATCGATAGAAATACTATTTCACATTTTAATGAATTTCTTTCGTGTTTATATTTTTATTGCAATAATGTCAAAAAGAGGAAAAAGCATGTCAGCGATTCCACCAAGAAAGCGTAAAGCGTGCTGCGAGAGTGGGGATAACTTCCCCTACTGGCGTTCTGTTCTTTCATATTTAACCGAAAGAAAATAATGAAGAAGGAATTATGCTCACGGATACAGCAATTATAGCTGGAATAGTTATTAGGAATAAGTATTCTTAAGCATACATTTCATGATGATATTCGATTTTCGAGTTGGTACTAATAATTTCATTTGGTCAAACAAAATACATTTCTAGGTCAGGTCTCGCGAATCAATTGTCTAGTCAAACCAATGAATTTCATATTGCCTGACAAAATACCTAACATGTTGATCCCTTTCTCGTATAGTTTGCCTACGAAAATATGTTACAAATTATTGAATTATGTAGAATAACGTCCAACATAAAGGTAAAGTACGATAAGTAAATAAATCATTCAGTACGTAGGATCGTAGGCCACCGGCGTGGCTCAGTCGGTTAAGGCGCTTGCCTGCCGGTCTGAAGTTGCGTTCGGGCGCGGGTTCGATCCCCGTTTGGGTTGATTACCTGGTTGGTTTTTTCCGAAGTAAGGTGAATGCCAGGTAATCTATGGCGAATCCTCGGCCTCATCTCGCCAAAATACCCTCTCGCTATCACCAATCTAATCGACGCTAAATAACCTCGTAGTTGATACAGCGTCGTTAAATAAGCAACAAAAAAAGTAGGATCATGACTTTACTTCATATGGTGATATCTTGTAAGAGTTGGCAACACTGACGAGATGACAATATTTGCTGTTTAGGAACTGTTCTTACGTGACTCTATATCTGATATTTTCAGCCACAGTATATTAAACTTCATGTGGTGATAGTGATGTCATCTGTTTAGTGTGATATGGGTCATACTCATAATAACTTATCTTACCTCTGGTCAGTTCTAGGAAGAGCGGTGTTCCATTCATCATTACCTCCCCGCACCTCTCAGAGACTTCCTCGAAAACTGCCCACAGTAACATGCATTCATATTGCTAACATGCTTCCCCCTACTTTTCGAAGACGATTTCCGCACTTGTGTGAGCTAAGGGGTTGTAAACATCTTAGAACTCAATCTTCGCTCACTCGATGTAGTTTGACGTCTTGTCACCTCGTTGGAGGGCTGAAATTCGCATTAGACTATCTTGTGGAGGACATTTCGTCTCTCGGACGCTTCACAGTCTATGCTGTTAAAAAGTGAAAATATGCAAGATATATGAACACGTGAGAACGACGGACTCGTGACAGGAGGTAAACGTTATTACAAGTCAGCGAGGAAGGGAAAGTGCATGCAAGGTGCCAAGTCCAAGCCAAGCAGGTGAGAGAGCGAGCTGTGAATCAGAGCCTTGCAGTCACCTGCTGCCACGGCCTTCCTTTCCCCAGTTAGAATGCAATATGCGAACGAGTTTTAGTTCTTTTGTTCTTTTTATTGTATTCCTGCGCAGACGAAATGTTTAGTTCAGCTTCATCGAGGTTGACCATACAAATTGTACTTCCGAAATAATCGAAATTGTCCCGTTTTCACGGTACAAACATTGTTGTCCCTTATTACTATTTAATACGAGAAAAATTCGCACCGGGAATCGAACCCAGGACCTCTCAGCTCTGCGCGCTGAGCGCTCTTTCCAACTGAGCTATGCCGGGACACGATCCACGGCGCCGGCCGAACCCCTCTCGTAATGCTTTTACGGCCTTACTACCTGCATTTGAGACGATACAAGTCATATATGAAGGAGCACATATTTAAATGACTTTGTGGCCATATTCAATATCAGTTCGTGACAACTGCTAACGGTTAATACATCACATATTCATTTTGTATGAGGTCTCGCCCACCTCATACAAAATGAATATGTGATGTATTGTTGTCCCTTTTTATATTTTTGAGAAAATTATCGTTTGTCTTGATTTTTTGAGAGAATTATATTTTGTTTGGAACATTTTTTTTTTGAAAAAATTATCTTTTGTCCAGATTTTTAATAAAAAAATGTAAAAACCTGAGAAGTAGATTTCTTTTAATGTTATACATACCTATTGTTTGCCGAATGGCAGGTTATTTTTCACTGCAAACCCAGCATTTTCCAATCTTTCCCATTTTCTGCCTTCCTCTTAGTTTCCACATATGATCCATTAAATCTTTGGTGTTCGGGTAAAGGGGGATAAGTCGTTTTGTGCAGATGGAATTTTGTTTCCCAGATGAACACACAAGTTAAATTATACAATTGGTGTGCAAAAATCAAAAGAATGTTAGCAGTTGATGTGTTTTATTTGTGTAGAAAATTATTTATAATAAGGTCTGAAGTTTAATTTTTATTTATCTCCAAACTCATTTTTATGACTTTTCTCCCTTTACCCAAACATCACAGAAATATCGTCTGTCATCTGATATCTTCTATCTCGAACTCTTCTCCCGTTCACCATTCCTTTCAGTGTAGCCTTCAGTAGGCAGTTTCTTCTCAGTCAGTTCCTTTTTCTCTTCCTGATCAGTTTCAGCATCATTCTTTCTTCACCCATTCTTTCCAACACAGCTTAATTTCTTATTCTGTCTGTTCATTTCACACGTTCTATTCTTCTCCATATCCACATTTTAAATGTTCCTAGTCGTTTCTCTTCAATTCGTCGTAATGTCTTTGTTTCTGCCCCATACAATACCACACTCCACACAAAGCTCTTCACCAGCCTCTTCCTCAGTTCTTTTTCCAGAGGTCCGCAGAAGATGCTCCCTTTTCTATTGAAGGCTTCCTTTTGACTTCCTGGCAGCAGTTCATTTTACTGCTTATAGTAAATCCTAAGTATTTGAAGCTGTCCATTTGCTCTACTGCCTCATTTAGAATTCGCAAACGTTCTTTATTTTTCTTCCAACAACCATAGTCTTCGAGTTGTTTACATTTATCTTCATTCCATACTGCTCACAGCTGCTATTTAGCTTCAGTAGCATATCCCTGAGTATCGTCTCCTTTTCTGCTAACATCGCCATCTCTTCAGTATATTCTATGAACTTTATTGCTATTCCTCCTATCATCACCACTCCCATGTTCTGAAAACTGTTCTTCACTAAATCCTCGAAGTAGATGTTGAACAGGGTAGGTGCTAAAGGACATCTTTGACGTACTCCTTTCCCTATTTCATTTCCTTCAGACATTTCATCTCCTATCCTGACTTTGTTTCATTGTTTCATATAAAGATTATTGAGCAGCCTCCTCTCTTTCCAATTCACACTTATTTTCTTCTAGATTCCCATCAGTTTATCCAATCCACTCTGTCAAATGCCTTTTCTAAATTCACAAATACTATATACTTTATTCTTCTCTAGGTATCTTTCGCCTATTGTTCGTAGTAGTCCAATTGCATCCCTCGTACGTTTTCCCTTCCTGAAGCCAAACTGCCCTTCTTTTGAACTGTCCTTCCATCTTAGAATGTTAGGTTGTTAAATAATAATTGTTGACAGCCAATCAGTGAAGATAATATGTAGCAGCTGTATCTGCGTTGTATGATTCTGCAGCTGAAATTTAACGGTTTGGTATGATATTCAATCTACTTCTCCACAGTTTAATGGATGTAGCTGAATAACCATCATATTGATCAGTAGGTGGAAACTCCGTTAAGTGGTTTAAAGATAAAGATCTTGTAGATGACAGTTTATAATTTATTGAAATAATTCTTGTCTGTGGAATAACTGTTAGCCTCGGGCGTCGGAAACTGCACACCAAAATTTTCTACCTGGATTTCGGTCATATAGGAACTGCACACCAACATTTTCTACCTGGATTTCGGTCATATAGGAACTGCACACCAAAATTTTCTACCTGGATTTCGGTCATATAGGAACTGCACACCAACATTTTCTACCTGGATTACGGTCATATAGGAACTGCACACCAACATTTTCTACCTGGATTACGGTCATATAGGAACTGCACACCAACATTTTCTACCTGGATTACGGTCATATAGGAACTGCACACCAACATTTTCTACCTGGATTTCGGTCATATAGGAACTGCACACCAACATTTTCTACCTGGATTACGGTCATATAGGAACTGCACACCAACATTTTCTACCTGGATTACGGTCATATAGGAACTGCACACCAACATTTTCTACCTGGATTACGGTCATATAGGAACTGCACACCAACATTTTCTACCTGGATTACGGTCATATAGGAACTGCACACCAACATTTTCTACCTGGATTACGGTCATATAGGAACTGCACACCAACATTTTCTACCTGGATTACGGTCATATAGGAACTGCACACCAACATTTTCTACCTGGATTACGGTCATATAGGAACTGCACACCAACATTTTCTACCTGGATTACGGTCATATAGGAACTGCACACCAACATTTTCTACCTGGATTACGGTCATATAGGAACTGCACACCAACATTTTCTACCTGGATTACGGTCATATAGGAACTGCACACCAACATTTTCTGCCTGGATTACGGTCATATAGGAACTGCACACCAACATTTTCTACCTGGATTACGGTCATATAGGAACTGCACACCAACATTTTCTACCTGGATTACGGTCATATAGGAACTGCACACCAAAATTTTCTACCTGGATTTCGGTCATAAAGGAACTGCACACCAACATTTTCTACCTGGATTACGGTCATATAGGAACTGCACACCAACATTTTCTACCTGGATTACGGTCATATTGAAACTGCACACCAAAATGTTTTCTAACTGCTTTGCCAATACTATACATAGTTTTAATTTATCAAAATCTTCTAATTTTGTTCGAAATGGAGCGTTTGTTTACATCTGAAAGTGAACGGGAAATTTTAGTGCCGGTATATGAGGTTTGTAAATTTTATAAATTCAAAGAATTGAAAAACTTCACTCCATCTAATGTAGTAATAGACTTTGAACTAGCTATACATGCTGCAGTGGTGAATCTTGGGAATACGTTAGGCCTACTATTATACTCGTAGGTTATCGCTTCCATCTTGCGCAAGCATGGTGGCGTAAAATAACAGTGTGTAGGAGTGGCGAAGGAGTACAAAGAAGACGGTGAGATAGGACAGTGGCTCAGGATGGTTTTTGGCATAACGTATTTGAATCCAGAGGAAGTCGGGAATTTCTTCGCTATGGAACTGGTTGAGGTAAAACTGATAGATAGCCTATTAGACTTGAGAAATTTTGCGGATTATTTACTAGAAACGTACATCTCCGAAGATGCAATTTTCCCTCCTGCTGTAGGGGCAGCCCTGACTGCATCGACCTCTCTCACAACATATCGCTGTGAATCATTTCACAAGCATTTTAATGTCAGTTTTTACAGCAGTCATCCTTCATTGTATAAATTCGTGAATCAACTTTTGGACATACAAATTGAGACTTACATTAAACTACAAAGGAAGGAAGGAAGGAAGGAAGGAAGGAAGGAAGGAAGGAAGGAAGGAAGGAAGGAAGGGAAGTTTCAATGTAAAGTCAGCCAAATCCAAAGGAAATATATTTTTTAAATTGTGCAGTTTCCGGGTAAGATTAGTAAAACCCTCGTGAATCAGTGTGTAGTATCCGGGTAGGATTAGTGGATCCCTCGAAAAGCGGTGTGCAGTTTCCACCTACCCGTTAGCCTGCCTGACCGTGTAACGAGCGGTTCAAATCCTGGTTGGGACAAGTTACCTGGTTGAGATTTTTTCCGGGAGTTTTCCTCAACCCATCAAGAGCAAATGCTGAGTAACTTTTGGCGCTGAACCCTCGACTTATTTCGCCGACATTATCACCTGAGACGCTAGATAATCATAACAGTTTTAAAGCGTCGTAATATAACCAATTAAAAAAATAATTCTTATCAAGTCATTTGTGCAAAATGAAATTGGAAGTGACAGGGAACACTGGAATGAACCAATGGACACGAAAATGACTTTTTTATTCTCGCCATACTGATGGTCAGCTCAGTGAATACCTACCATTGCACAATATTTTTTCTCACTTTTAGCAATGGCAATATAGAGAATTTTTAGTTTTATGTCTTCACAGTGCTGATGGGAGAAATAGGTTCAGTGCCAGGATCATTATTTATGTTGCTCACTTGTTTCAGCTGCCGGAAGTTTAGTTGCAGTGACTTTTACAGTAATTGCCATTAAAATCCCCGCATTCAATAAGGACTTCAAACAAATGTGAAGTAATACACCTACGTAAATTCCTTTGATGGCCAACGGATACAGGCTATATTTTGCCACAATGTCTTGCTGTTTCATATTAAATTTATATTGTACAGTATTTGCTCATTATATAATACTATTTTGTTTTATATTTTCCTGTGAGGGGGGGGGGGGGAATGACATGTGTTGTGCTCGGCTTTTGACTGATGCAATTACGGTCACCTTAGCTTTATCAGTTTCTGTGCAGAATTTTTTTTACAATGCTTTGGCCACATTATATTTGCTTCGGTTTTTAGTGAGAATTTCTCCAAGTCTCAATTTAGATTCAGAGCTGAAACGATCAGTGAAGCCAATTTGGGGGAATTTTTAATAACTTGGAAGGGAGATGGAAACATATATTCAAAAAAGTTTGTAGACAGAGAGAGGGTGGAAAAGATTTTTGTAAGGGGAGAAGAAGATCAATATTTCCACAGCTATATTTCAGGGCGACTTAAAACTTTCTTAATATAATTAAAATATGATTTCAGTTTATTAACTGATATGCTTCTGTAAATGTAGACAGCATTCAGAATGTTCTCTCTCTCTCTTTTTTTTTCATTCTTCTTAAATGCGTAAGTTTTGTAAACCTGCATTATTGTTAAAGCACAGCAGTAGTACAGGAACAATTGTTATTAGAGGAGAAACATTCGCTCCGGCACCGGGGATGGAACCTGAGTCCTTGGTTCTACCAACCAGGCGCTCTAACCACTAAGCTACGACAAAGTTCAATCCACAGTACCGGATCGGATCCCTCTCCTCTAGTGTTTTTCCCTTTGTGGTTTTGTATGTAGAAACAAGCATCCGGGTTCGATCCCCGGTACCGAAGCGAATTTTTCTCTCTAATAACAATTGTTACCATAACAGATAAATTCCGTAAGACCAAAAGTAATGCAGGGAGTATAGACAGAAGTTCAAAATGTGATCTTTATCTGATCATGATCTTAGATTAGGTGCAGATCTATTTTATGGTTTGCGGACTGTGATGAAAATACATGAAGTGGTATGAGTATAAATATACAGTGTAAACTTAAGTACCGCAATATCTTCTGCAAGCTGGTGCAGTCGACAGAATAGTGGGTTGTGTAAATACAGTTTAATGAAGATGAAGTGTAAGGGGTAATCACTTTCTATTTCTACCTCGCACACGTCTTCAAATACAAGCAGAAAATCACACTAACAATTCCGGACTCAAGAGACCATACCTGTGGAGTAACGGTTAGTGCGTCTGGCCGCGAAACCAAGTGGCCCGCGTTCGATTCCCGGTCGGGGCAAGTTACTGGTTGAGGTTTTTTCCGAGGTTTTCCCCTAACCAAATATAAGCAAATGCTGAGTAGCTATCGGTACTGGACCCCAGATTCATTTTATCGAATTATCAACTTCATCTCATTCAGACGCTAGATAACCTAAGATGTTGATGCAGCGTCGTAAAATAACCTACCAAAAATGGACTCAAGAGGAGGGTGACTGTAATTGAATTAGTCGAAATTGGGACATCTATCATTCTCCCCATTAAAAAATATCTTGCAGGAGTTCATTTTATAACACATGGACATTATTATGGAAGTTTCAAATTTAACATTCATTCTTTCTCGAAATGTTCTTCTACTTGTTGACTATTACACTTTTACCTGGCCACCGGCGTAGCTCGGTCGGTTAAGGCGCTTGCCTGCCGATCCAGAGTTGCGCTCGGACGCGTGTTCGATTCCCGCTTAGGCTGATTATCTGGTTAGGTTTTTTCCGAGGTTTTCCTCAACCGTAAGGCAAATGTCAGGTAATCTATGGCTAATCTTCGGCCTCAACTCGCGAAACATCATCTCGCTATTACCAATTCCATCGACGGTAAATAATCTCGTAATTGACACAACGTCGTTAAATAACCAAGTAAAAAAATTAAATTCCACTTGAGTTTTGATTGTCTCTAGATAAATCAAAACCTCTAGTGAGATTACTGTTGACAAATCTCAATTTCTTCATCATCAGAAGAAGGATACATGCTTTTTTCTTTTAACAAAAGCACATCTCAGTCAAGTTTAGGATCTAAAATAATACGATATAACCTCCAATTCAGCTAATTACCCAAATCAAGAGTAGAGTAAGAATTTGTTACAAAATTTGTAACATAGGGGAGAGTTAGGTATTATCGGACATCGGGTAATATCGGACAGTGAGTTTCTTTCATCTACCACCAGATGATAGTACCTGAATGACATGGCTACGTTTCTGTGATGTCGCATACATACATACTCTCCCCTACGATTTGTAAAATTGTAAACAAATGAAAATTACATTGGGAACATCATGGCCTGGAATCTGTTAGGCTATATATTTTACTTCACTTTCAAATTTACAAGAATATCTTTGTGAAACATAAAAATTAGTGAATTTGTACATTTTGTAACAATTCTCGCCTGTAATTTGTATTTCCGTGAAATAGGGTCCTGGTCTCCTTTTTACTCATTCTGTTCCAGTCTATTTTGTCGTATGCGGTCACTTTTTCTCACGTTTCTCTCCTTACTGGCAGGGACTAGTAAAATAGTGCTGGATATGTATCACTCCCGCTTGCATGTTTTTTGGAACGATGTATGTTCTAACTAATGGCAACTCTGCGAAACCTGATGAAGTAGCTTGACGGGTGAATTATGCGTGCGTGTGGAGTGGGTGCCTTGAGTGGCTCTGCTTGTTGCTACCAAAAGGCCAAGGTCGATCTGCCAACAACAGAGTAATGTGTGCCAAAAATCTCGGAAGTTAATGACGCCCGTCGCTGCCTTATATCAGTGGCGGCTTGTGGCGAATCCACAACGTTTCTTTATGATGTATTAAGTGTATGTTATTCTTTCTTTTACTTATCTTACTCCAGTCTAAATGAATGATGAAAGATGGGTGGAACGGAGAGAAATTCTCGATCCCTGGGTTTCAGCTCTGAGTGCTGACGCTTTATCCACTAAGCCACAACGGATTCCAGTTCCGATGCCGTAGTGCAGCCGTGGCGAAAATGTAATCGTGCGCCGAGCCACTGTGTAACCTGCAACGTGCATAGCACCAACTAAGGGAGGAGGACACCCAAAGGGGAAGTGAAGCAACTGTCTGACTTATTAACGGATTTTCATTTTCTTTACGTCAAGCACTTAAATATAATTTTATACAGTATAAGGTTACAAACTAATGTTTAGTACGTGTAACAAAGAAAGAAATGAACAAGAAAACATAGGATACATTATCACAACCTAAAATTAAATGTCTTCAGAATGTCTCTGCGACAGATTTTCAAAATCAGGAATTATGTCACTTACTGCCAGTCGTAGTTGATCACGAAGATATTTGTCTATCAGTCGTAATCTAAATTAGGTTTTTACTATTTTCATTGTTGAAAATAATTTTTCACAAACGTAAGTTGTAGCGAACATGGCTTCAACAGAGCAAGCGAAAGAAAGAAGCTTCGCGGATATTTATTTTTTGGCAAAGATTTGAAAAGTTCAACATTTGTCAAGTCCTTACATCTAGCTTTCATTGTAACTTACATTGTAAATCTGTGAGTTTAAATTGAAGACCTAACCTCATTATTCGTACATCTCCTGAAAAAGGATCGAAATAATAATAATAATAATAATAATAATAATAATAATAATAATACTTAACCTTTTAATGTTTCATGAGTACCGTGTAGTATAATGCTGTTTTATGTTACACAACCGTTTTCCTCGTAATACTTGTGAACAAATCATACATTTAATATTCTCATCATATTGGCAGCAAGAAATGCGTCCTCCCATCCTACTTGAAATTTTCGTTTTTGTAGAGGTGCATGGTTTCGAGAGAGACATTGCGACGATACGCCACTCGCAGGTCAGAGACAAATACAAATGGAACGGAGTTTGACTCCAGTGAGTGAGAGGTTGGGGGTTGGGGGAGCAAGAGACATGCACAGGTATCATTGCGAGCCACAATGTGCTCGTGAGTTACATTTTCGCCACGGCTGCCGTAGTGAATCCTCTCAGTTTAAGTTCCACCCATCTCTTAGTTTCCCTTTAGTGGCCAACCCTCATGTACAGTACGATTATATTTAGTGCTGATAGTCGCCGGCGATGTGCACCTAGGTCAGGCGATTCCATTTAGTTACGCGAAAGGGTGTTTGGGTTATTCACTCGCTTGCCTTCGGAGCGATCGGATGTCATGCGTGCGTTAGAGCGGTATGTTTCCAGTACAATTAAGCTGTACTGCATTCCTTTACTGACCGCTCGCCCTTATATCTAAACCGGAACTCTCCCCACTCCTCCTATTACTTTCCCTCTTTCGCGTCGCTGAGCTGTCAGGACTAAATAATCGGTCTGTACTGTGTCACAGATGTGTGACAGTGGCATAATTTGCAGAGGTGCACTTTTTACGAGTGACTAAGTGGCCGGGATCGGACGAAATAAGCGCCGTCTTAAATCACAGTGATATTTACGCATATCATAATAATAATAATAATAATAATATAATAATAATAATAATGATAATAATAATTTATTTTAGCTAGGAGAGTTAAGGCTGTAAGGCTTTCTCTTCCACTCAAGCAACAAAAAGTATACGTACATATGTATGAACTTACAAGCTTCAAAAATACTATTCGAATTAGAAGTTGCGCTTATACAAGAGTTACTTATGAATTAAACAGTAAAATAATATGAACTATTAATTAAACAATGAAATACAAACTTTATAGCAGAATTAAACTAAAATACATAGAATGTTAATATATTTCAAATAATGTTAGATAATAGGAAGAAATTAGTGAGAGAGAATTTTGAACATACAGCGCTATCAGGATGCATGTCTAAAGAAAGAAGTTGCCATACAGTCAGTGACCATTAAGTCAGTATAATTAGAGTGAATTTCTAAGAAGGTTATCCTTTAAGCAATTTTTAAAAATGTTTGTCTTGCAGCCCTTAATACTTTGTGACAAGGAATTCCATTGTCGCGAGGTGGATGCTGTAAAAGATGATGAATAACAAGATATTCTATGAAGAGGTATACTAAACGTGCCACAGATAAGACGTGATCTGGTATTTACGTCGTGGTTAGAGTGTAGATAAGAGAAACGAGACGAGAGGTAATTTGGTGTTGAAGTGTGCAGACATTATTGTAATGTACCAAAGTATGTAAGTGTGGCTTCACTTCGCATGGTACTCTCAGTTGTTGTTTAGTCAACTGCCAGAAGACAGTTCTGAACCTCACAAGTGATAACAAGAAGGCACTACTTATGAGGCAAGTAGACCGGGAGATAATGGGGTAGAGTGGCCAGTTCCTTTCCTCCATTGCATGCATCGCCGATTAGCTGCATGTTACAGTAATCAGACTTCAGATGCATACAAACAATTGAAGACATTACAAAAACAACCCTTGTCAAAATTATTTTTCAGGAGAACAATAAGAAATAAAAGAATAACACATGTCAGCTATTTCCATTCAACTGGTGTTTTATCCTTGTGTCTATTGCACTTGACACGGACCGTTTTTGGAGTCTATAAACATTTAAAATAGTAGAAAATGTGTCCTTAACTCAATTTAATTAAAAATGACAGTGTCTTCAATTGTTCTTCCTCAGACACATATCGTCAAGTGAGATGTACTGCTTGATAATAGATGTATGTACGGACTATTCCATATTAAATCGATCAGTAAAAAAGTCGCATTTTTTTACATTCTAATTTTTTCCCTATTTATACAAGGTGCTGAGGAGAGTGCATTTTCAAAAATATACTATCGAAAGTCAAACGGTTTTCGTATTGTTGAGCGACAAATTTAGCGTATTTTATAAAAACAAGCCTCTTTCAGCGCTCAGAACTCTGGAACCATTTACTGCAGAACATTGAACGGGAGCTCATTTTGAAGCTAACATTTGGTAGGTTATATTAAGAAGTAATCTTTATTTTTATTGTACACAGAGAGACAGATAATCTTATTTTACTTACTTTTAGGCTTTTTGCCAATTTGTAAAAAACTATTGAGAAAAAACCTTGCATTATTAAGAGGGATTCGGCATTGTTTGCTTAGTGGTTTGGCAGTAAGTTTCGAGGGTATTAAATAAATTATTTTCACACGCCTGGACTCGAACGGCGCAGTACCGCACGCACTGGCCGAGAGCTGAAGATAAGAGAGTGTTGGGCGTCATTTTACTCCTGTGTTTATGAAAACTTGTGATAAAGCTAGCCCAGCTATGCGCTACTAGACGAAACATCACGTGTTTATGTCTCCTGGCCTTGCTTGTCTCGGCTAGCTCCCGTCTCACAGTCAGCTGATTACTTCACGCGCGTACTATTTATTTTCTTTATTTGATATTTTCAATACTTTCTTATCAACATACCATCAGTAAAAAATGTGTGTTTATTTGTACTTTCAATGCTGAATGTATATATTTTTAAAATATTTTTTTTCGGTGACAAAGGCGTCTTAATGAGGAAAAATCTAAATTTCACCATTTCCATAAAAAGTAAGTAAATCTGTTTATATGTCAATATAAACTTTAATTTCTCAGCATCAAAATAAACCATGATTTTGATCATTGGGTGAAAGGGTTTCGGAGCTACAACAGTTTAAAGTTGCTAATTTTATGAAAATACGATAAATTTAAATATTTTTAATTTAAACATTATGAAGTTGTGATGCCTCAAACTTTGCACAAAACATTGTATCACAGTTCTCTATGTACAAAAAAAGTTTCATTGTATTTAGAAATTGTAAGGTCAATTTTCTCTATATTTCGGTCAATTTGAGAGGGAATAGCTCGTGCATATCAGCCAGAACCTCAATCAGAGGGAATTTCAGTTGCTATGGAAAGAATATTAAATCTGTACTTCAGTCATCGTAGTTCGATTAGAAATGGTGACCACAGACCCATGAATTGGGGGCTGAGTAATGTAATGGAGATCTGCATGAAACAATTTGTGCAATTATCTTTTCAACAATGACTGTTGGGTGACATTCACAGGTTGAAATGTTAGTTCCACTGCAGTTTATAAGGTCACAAACTCCACAATAGGTTTTGTTACATTTTCCTGGATATTTCGCGGTTTTGGTGTGGGATGCTAGAATATTAATCGACGCCGGAACGCGTCACTTCTACCACCAAAACTCATTGCGGAGTATGCGAGGTTTAAAACTGTGTTAAAGCATTAAATTTTCAGCATACGAGTTTGCGCCTGACGGCAATGTTATCAATCATGAATAAATATTACGTAATGCGGGAAAAACGTAATAGGGTTTGTAATTACCGTGTTCCAGGCATAACTCTTTAGTCTCGCCTACGAATTGGAGGGGAGGGTCAGTGCAATAAAAATAAAACTGCACATATCACGTCAATTTAGTCCTTTTAATGACAGGATAATTTCATTTTTGACTAGAGCTACGTCCAGAATTTACTTATTACTAGAGGACTCTATGCTGCAGCATGTTTAATACAGGGTGTCCGAGCTAAAGGTAAACATATATAACAGCGTATTGTGCGAGAATTACACACTACAATTTTGTAACGTAAAGCGCAATCGATGGAAAATCTCTCCGATATTTGTTCTGTCACACTTGGATGTTGATTCTTGCGTCACCTGCCGCACAAGCGTACAAACGGAATCAGAACAGATTACTCCCACAAAACGCAAAAAATGATGAAAAATTAGAATTTTCAAAATATAACTATTTTAATAGAGAATTTTCTCCTCCTTAATTTGATATAAGAATTTTCGATTTATGCCTTATGGTTTTTCAGATAAGTCCCATTTTCCAAAATGCTGCGTCATCAGCCACGGTCACTTTCTTTTGGAGTGCATCACTTTTGGAGTGATATTCGTAGCTTTTTATTGGGTTATTTTACGACGCTGTATCAACATCTAGGTTATTTAGCGTCTGAATGATATGAAGGTGATAATGCCGGTGAGATGAGTCCGGGGTCCAGCACCGAAAGTTACCCAGCATATGTTCGTATTGGGTTGAGGGAAAACCCCGGAAAAAACCTCAACCAGGTAACTTGCCCCGACCGGGATTCGAACCCTGGCCACCTGGTTTCGCAGCCAGACGTGCTGACCGTTACTCCACAGGTGTGGACATATTCGTAGCAGTCAATCCCCTCGTCCAGCATCGCTTGTAAAATAAACTTCTTTCTAGTCCCGAAATAGATGCATAGATATCTGGGTATGATCATTAGATTGAAAAAACGTTTTTACATAATGAAGTAATTTATAAACTTTTACTGTTAGTCATAAAACTGTAAATTTGTGTCAGTGATGTTGTACGTCATTTTAATAAGAGTCCAAAAGTAGAAATTACAATTCTGAGGAGGATGGGCATAAACCGTGGGACAAACACCATCGCAGGATTTGTTGCATCAATGGAAATAGGGACAAAAATGCCAAAAAAAAACATTCAACACCTGAAGTTAAAACGAGACGGAGGTATTTGAGAGGCTGAAAGAAGCTGAAACTGGACAGACATGAAGCTGCTTATGGGGTGACATATGATGATGGAGTCTTCTAGGCTTTGAAAAGTTGTGGCTCATTTCCTGTAAATAGTAATTTTAGAATATTTAATTCTTTCAAACGTGATATCTCAGTCAAATATGGTGATACGAAGAAGATATTGGTGTCATTTTGAAGCTTGAAATCTCCCCCAGTGCCTGATAATGAGTAAAATAACATTAATATAATTAATATTATGCAACATAAAATATTATTGTAAGTTACATATATGGTAATATTTAATTAATGTAAATAAAAATAAAAAATAGCTCTATGTCAGGCACTAAAGAATAGTTTTAGCTATAAAACAGTGAAAAAACTGTGGCTCTATTTTTAAAAAATTGCATGAGCTATCATGTTTCAAGTTGCATGTCAAAATTATAAACAAAATAATCTTTAAAAACAATTTAGACATGATTTCAAGGGATCTGTTCACTTCATTCTCTTTCTGGTACCATTCTCAGTTGTATAAAAATTTTACAGAGCAAAATTATACAAAACAAAATTGTTTGTATGTAAAGGTGTACATATACCTTAAATAACAGTCGTTTCCTTGTGAGTCGAAATATGGACGTCACATCGCAAAGAGCAGCGCGTGCGCTGATTTTCAGAATTCTATCAATTATTCGTGTTTAGCGCCATGCATGAAAAGAATGAAATGTGGATCCTCCCACACATAAATCTATTTATGAGTGCGATAGAACTCTTCTGAGAGACTGGAAGCTTGCTTTCAAAAACAGGAAAACATCCTTTAAAGCATGTGACCGAAGATCTGTGAATCAGCTACATCATCAATAGTTAGAAGGCTACGTAAGTCAAATAGACAGACTAGTAGAGAACTGCAAGTTACTCAACAGTTCACGACAATCTTCACAAGCGTCTCCATTTTCCTGCTTACAAACGCCAACTCCATAATCTTAAACCAGACGATTGCTATAAAACAACTGATTTCCGTGTTGAGATGAGTCACCATATCGATGAAAAAATCACTACGCACTGCACTTTACGCTGTGGCATCCATATCTCGACTGGCGCATTACCTGTCCTCATTCCGTTTCTGCGTTTCCGCGGAACGTGACGCAACAATGATCTTGCAAGTTTGACTGAACAAATCTCGGAAAAATTTTCTATCGATAGTACTTTACGTTACAAAATTGTAATCTATAATTCTCGCATTATATGCTGTTATTTACCTTTAGCCCGGACTTCTGTATTATCGGATTTGAGTTCGATTCCCGGCGTTGACTAGAATGAAACTGGTGGTAAACGAGCAGGAAGAATTGGTGGTAAAGGAGAGTTTTCCCGTTTCCTTGACCAATTTTAATTTTCATCAACTCATTTGGCCATTTTTATTGCAATATACAGGGTGCATTTATATTGATCTCACGTATTATAGAGACGTATTCGGATCGACGAAATGTGTAAAAATATATAGGTTAAATATGGGTCTAGAAGCTTAGTTGTGAGGTAAGAAGAATTTTGTTTTTAATAAATAATTAGTAAGTAGTCCAACAAAGAGAGTAATTAAATTAAACGAGATAAAGTTTAAAAACAAGTAGAAAAAAAGTAAATATGAGACAGGACACTATGTTATTAAAAGTGATCTTCTCGTTTAATTTATTTACTTTCCTTGTTGGACTGCTTACTAATTGTTTATTTAAAAGAACAAAATTATTTTTACTTCACAACTAAGCTTCTAGACCGATATTTAACCTATATACTTTTACACATTTCGTCGATGCATACAAACAATTGTTCTTCCTCTGATAGATGAAGCCTAAATGTGATTTGGGATAATCAAAGTGATAGGGCCAATTTTTATTTTGTATATTTTGCCATTTTAAAGTGTTCCTTACTAATTCAATAATAAATGCCTTTTTTGTCATTTTAAAGCAATATTTCTTGTTTATTTGAAATTTTCTAATTAATTGTATTGTGATGTGTATGAAATTTAAATATTGAAACAATGACTCACTTTACTGACAATAGTAGATAAAAATAATTTATTTCGGCGTTTAATCTGCTAATAATCGTACTTTAGTAGTATAGTGTAATATGGATAATAATCGATAATCCACAGTAACAAATATATTGTCATTTCTTCACGATACAAACAATCACCTTTATAATTTTAAATATTACGCTCGTTCTCATAGAAGTTGTCACGTAGCATTTTCAGTTTTATTGTTTGTTTCATATTTTCAAATCTTACTGTTACAATTTTGTGATACACGTGTTTATTATTGTAGGAGAAAGAAATTTGAGTGGGGAACAGTCAGTTATTGTCGGGTGACAGAAGATATAAGATTGGTTAGCTAGAATGCCTAAATTCAGTAAACCATTGAAAAGTAATCTTCATGCTTACGTTAGTGAATTTGGTGCCCACGTGTTTTCAACCTATGGAACAGTTTTGTTAGGTAAGGTTTGTGAAAATACAGTTAATCGCGAAAAAAATATAGTATTTTATAAGTCAACATGTGTCCCTACAAAGTAAATATGAGAGTTATATTGATATAATTTAAATTTATTGCTAAATATATTATGCCTTTTTAAAGTTTATAATCCCTTTTTTAAAGATCATTGTGTCTTTTTTTTACGTTTTATTACCTTTTTTTCCTGCCTACTTAACTGTAATAAATGCCTAAACATCCGGGCTCTAATGATGATGATGATGATGATGATGATGATGATGATGATGATGATGATGATCAGGGCTAGGATTTTGATGAAATTGTATCTTTTTTATAGTAAGCCAGAAACATAGCTGCTTTAGTATAATTTATATGTTATGTGATAAACTAAGTGTTTTAAGACATATTTGTTACGGCATTTTTTTTTGCATTTTTTGGCTGTTTCAACTCTTAAGAGCATTTTTTGTTTTATTCGGTCATTTTTTAGGCATTTTCATTTAATTTTGGCCATAAATCTCCATTATTAATGTAAAATAATGTTTATTTCCTTTGATATTTTCTCTACATATTTTGTCCATTAATACCCATTATTTTGTATAATATTTTAATCGTTTCTCTACACAAATACTGTCATTTTAAAGTAGTACACCCCATGTAATGGACGAGTCCAACCATCCCTTCACTATAGACTTCTCTATACCTGCTAGTTCGGGATAAGAGTGGCCTTGTGGTCGACTACATGGAAACTATATGAGGTAAAATAATTAATTAAAGTGTACTACTTAGAAAAAAAATATGTAAAATTAAATAAACTTAAATGTTGATACTAGAATTTAATTTAATTACTAGTCTAAATATTAAGTAGTACGAAACCTCTTTTCCTACTAAGCCAATTACGTAAGATCAATTTTTGGGGCATTTTAAGGGCATTTTTGAAAGATTTTTAGGTCATAAATTCATTGTTTTTAAGACATTTTTTCATGATTTATAGGTCATCAAAATCCTAGCCCTAATCATGATGATGATGACGATGAGGAAGTTCTGTTGATGAAAGAATTTTAAGTCTTTCTCTGTTGTGGTATGCCCTGTTCGAACCCTACACCTCGAAATGAATTCCATTAAAATATCGCATTTCCCGTTCGCTTCACCCCTTGTTAGCATAATAGAAAGCAGCAAATTTTGCATTAAGGTAGTACAGAAAAATGGCAATATTTATTAAAAAGGTGGCAACGTAGGAAGCCAGAGCGTGCATTAACACACGCTGGGCACAAGTGCCAAGTGCTTGCTAATAATTCAGCCCAGCAACCCGGTCACATGTGTGCGACGCTTTTATTGCTACGGCAACGTAATTGCATTAATACGACGCAGCCACTTTGTTCCTGCGCACCTCGTACTGTCCTACGGTAGTTTCGTGGCCGAGTAACAACTAGAATTGCATTACAAGGTTACTATTAGGTACAAACTTTCAGTGTTGTATAAACAACTCTCGTGATATCGACGTGCATTTTGCACTGCTCGGTTGAGAAACTGTAGAACTTTAGATAAGTTACACAATTGGTAATAATGTTCTGATTTTTGCGCTGACGCAAGCATAATATGGCTGTCTATAATATCGACATACATTTTGCGCTGTCAAGTTGAGAAACTAGAAGCTTCATAAGACATTGTTGGTACTACTGCGCTTATTGTTGCGCAAGCATAATAGATAAGATGGTTGTCTGTGATACTGATATGAATTTTGCGCTGTTACGCTAAGGGACTGCTTCAAATGCCTGAGAACCGAAGGAACGTCATCTTCGAACAGGATGACTGGTATCGGAGCGTTGAAAATTATCTGGATGAACCACTTCCATAGTACTGGATTGGCCGTGCGACAAATGAGAATCGTTACTCTCGCACGGTGGCCACCAAGGAGCCCCGATCTCACACTGTACGATTTCTTTCTTTGGAGATTGGTGAAAGACAAGACTTAAGTTCCCCCACTTCCTAATGATTTATATCAGCCATTTTCGACAGTAGTGTGCTGCGAGAAAATGAAAATACTAAAGCTTGTCGTAGCGAAACTTGCGAAAATAAAAGTGAAAGAAGCAAAAAAAAAAAAAAAAGTGACTAAACAAGAGTAAACTATCAGCGAATGCTCCACAAGTCAATATTCAGTACACATAGTGCAGGTGTGCGATTGGCAGAGAAGAGAGAGACTGATGCGCAGGCAGGGTTCCCAGGTCAGTAAAATTAGAATGTCGTACCAGCCTTGAATTGAATTTGAATTTAAGGGAGGGGACATCACTACCCATTACTGCTACCTTACTAGATCTACTTGCGCTGACCTTCAAGCTAGGTGCAGTCCAACCCACACCGGCTCACTATACTAAGGTTCGCTACGTACCCAGGTTTCGAGCAGGCATCCCCTCTTGTCCCTAGATCAGACCCCTCCATGCGTCACTTTGCTTTATCGGCATCTATTTTAATTAAGCTGGTTATACAGGGATGATGGCGAAGGGCACATGTATCAATTTGAGATAAGGAACTATGGTCCGAATGAGTGAGTCGAAAGTTATAAGCAAAAATAGTTGTGTGGAAATGGAATTTTAATTTGGCACCACGTGCCCTCTTTCCCTTAACCTTTGGAACAGTCGTGGAAAAATGGTATGGGCCGGATGTCTCCTACGTGGGTACTTGTCCCGATACAATCTGTGAGCTTGTCTACTGTTCCCATTGGCTCATTCGTATTCGAAAATCAGGTCTGCTTATTCCGCTCTCGTGTACTCCTCCATTTCACTAGGACTGATCGACTGGACACTGCAACTTATACACGTACACTGCTGTCTACAGACGTGCATATCAGGACCGACCATGACCGTTACACATTACGCTATCTGCATTGCTTTAGTTTAGTTTCTTGTCCCCATCTCTCAGAGCACTGAATGGAATACTGTAAGTAGACAACGTAAACAACGTCAGATGAATACAGTATGTGTAAGATGTACAGATAAATGCACATAAATAAGGTGTACAGAGGAATAAAATTATTTCATTTCCACACAACTATTTTTGCTTGTTCGACTCGGTCATTTCCGGACCAGGGTTCCTTATCTCAAATTGATACATGAGCCCTTCGCCATCATCCCTGAAAGTTTGTAACACCACCTCGGAAACACCCTGTATAATATATTATATTATAATGTTGCTATGTCAACTGTACATTTATCTGGCATCAGTAAAATTGCCAGTGCCGAAATGGTACTTTGACAAGTACAGTCCCGTACAGTACTGTACAATCGTTTAAAAAAAACGGTGTATTATATATTATTTATTTCAAAGTATGTATATATTACCCACCGATAATCAGCCACCGGCGTGGCTCAGTCGGTTAAGGGCTTGCCTGCCGGTCTGAAGTTGCGTTCGGGCGCGGGTTCGATCCCCGTTTGGGCTGATTACCTGGTTGGTTTTTTTCCGAGGTTTTCCCCAACCGTAATGTGAATGCAAGGTAATCTCTGGCGAATCCTCGGCCTCATCTCGCTATCACCAACCTCATCGACGCTAAATAACCTAGTAGTTGATACAGCGTCGTTAAATAACCAACTAAAATAAAAACCAACCGATAATCACGTGACAATTGGTGGCGGATCCCCATGGATCGGCGGAGCACACTTTGGGTACCACTGACCCAAGGAAAGCCTATCCCGAGTTAACGGCCGTTTTGTTTTCGCAACAACGTCTGGTTGTCCCTGAAGACGAGTCTCGCTGCAGTGTCCTCTTGTCCCAGCAGTACAGTACAGGTTACCCACTGCGTTCCGAGTTGCTGTGTCGGCGGGTTGTCGTCCTCGCAGTCGCCGTGAAGGTTCTCGGTTCAAGGATTCCAGTCGAGCGGGCGCGGGAATCGAGACAAATCCCCAGAGAACTCGACGCAAGGACACGGGCGTTCCCCTAGCGCACGTGGTTATCAGGGTTCATCGATACGTGACCCGGCCCAGCGCAACGAGTCGGGGTTCCGCCACAAATTTGTTTCCTTATTCTCAATTTCAGAGGTAATGGTACTCGACGCCGATGACGTGCTTCTGTCTTCTTATAGTCCGTCGCTCTAATTTCCGGCAGCCAATCACGTTGCAGGTCGGCTACATTTAAACGTGTGCGTATTGTGATTCGCTGATGAAGATGTAAAGCATTTCATAAGGCTGGATAAATACTTAATATAATCGCCCGCCATTTTGGCTCTTTCGTTGTCGTTCGCAGAAAGCACACGAGGACGTTATTTGCTGCTCAATTATTTGCTGAATTACAGTGCGTTTGATTTATTATCATACTGTAGGAGCTACGACATGATAATGTTTAACGGTGTGGCAAATAGATCCCTCGTCTGGTAGCTCGGCAACGAAAGAACAAAAATGGCGAACGATACTACCTACGTAGACTTTATAGAGCCTTGACTTCTTAAGACGCAAGCAAAGAGGGGAGGAGTCATGCCGGGAATAACAGCGTCGCGACTATAGTGACATGATTTGGAATATATCGAATTTGAGAGTTCCGATATAGTGTGCGTATATCAGTGTTAACAGTTCTCTAGAACTGTGGTGTAGATGACCATAAAGTCATTTAAATATACGCTCCTGCATAATAACTAGGGAGCGAATGTTGATGGAAAGTTATCCTCTTATTTTCGCATTAGAATGATGCCTATTAATATTTGAATCCTTTCTTTGTTAATATCAACGTAAAAAAATAATTTCCTGTGTTGCATTTTTTTTTTTTCATTTTTTGACGTTTTTGAACTACTGTCATCCTCTGAGGAGTTTAGTGCTGAGAGCAATGCGGTTCCGACTAGTCTAGCGCGGTACTGGAGTGGGAGGGAACAGTGACAGCAGCAGTCTAGAAGGAAGTACAATCATATTGAAAACATTCGCCCAATTTACGAGAGCAGTATGCCTATTAGTTTTCTAACGTATTTTTGGCGAGATAGAGATACAATCATTCGTACTTACGTGTTCAGAATAGGAAAGTATTGTAGAAAATTTTATTTATTTATTTAGTTATTTATTTATTATTTATTTATTCTGGTGAAGTTAAGGCCATCACACCACCAGAAATACAAATACAATAAAGTAAATAAAAAGAAAAATCATAATAAAACTACAATAATATAAATGAAAAGAAGAATCATACTATAAAATTTAGTGATTAGTAGAATTGAATTAAATTTGTAAAGTAATCAATTTAAATATACTGTACTGCTGAACTCACTTGAGAAGTAAAACTACTTGATTTGTATTTTAAGATATCACCAACAAATGATTTTGGCATTACATTATAGGAATCTGTTTTTCACGATACCAATCACACATATTCTAAAATTCCAATTGAATAAAATAAAAAACTTTTCTATAGCATGTTTCCTTAAAAATGACTTGTAACGGTGAAATATTTAATATGAGTAATTCATCTAATATTAACATTAGGGAGATGTTTGAGCAAAAATTGCAGAAATATATTTTCGGCATTTTTGGTCATTTTTAATACTTCGAAGACCTCTTAGGTCATTTGGAATGCATTTTACTTTCATATATATATATATATATATATATATATATATATATATATATATATATATTTCTAAGCAAATAGATCAGTAATAATTACCTACTGAATAAGTGAATAACAGTGAAGTTTGAGTTTTACAGCACTGAAGACTTCACCTCACACAACGGAAGTAATATAAAATGCTTCACAACAGCTTAGTTTAAATGAGGACTTTGACACCGCTACTGTTTTTTTTTTTTTGGTAGGTAACAGGGTGTCTTTAGAATTTACATTTGGAAAGGGGGAAACTTTCACCGTGTGTTCTCGTTATGTGCAAAAATGTGTGAACGATACCGTATTCTTCTATGTGAGGAAAGGAAGAAGACTTTGACACAATATAGCAAAGACTAAATAACTAAATACCCATTGGGTGCTCTTTCTCGTGATTATAAAAATCAGTTTCGTGATATTTCAGGATTTTGATACTTGATATTATTGCATTTATGGTAAATGAAATCAAGATATTGTAAGGAAAATTATTAAGCCAAAATTTCGCGGATTATCCCGGTGTGAGGAAAGCTGAAATGCGTTTCCAACAATCTCTGTAGATCTATTTTGCTTTCAGTAATACACTATTTAGGTCCTCAGTGAAGGTTTGTGCATTGCTGCGTGATAGCTGCCAGCGAGTTCGTTTTGGGGTGTGCTTATTTTCTGGCGGCGGAGGCTTTCGTGTACCTCCACAGACATCAGCTCTCATCGATATGTTGCACGTAATCGTAGTGCAGTATTGAGTTCCCATAGCAACCTGTTAAACCAGCCGCAGATCATGGAGCGCCTTTGAACTCTGACCTACCACGATGTCGGCCATCTCCAGAGCATAAAGCAAAATGAGTGTACAGCATCTTCATTCAGGCATTTCACCTTTTGTGGAGACCTCTCACCTTTGTAATGTGAATGATTCATCTCTTTCACGACCGACCCATCATGCTTCGATTCTTTCAGCAGCGTGAACTGCGTGCGTATGTTACATTTCTGTGTGGGACTTACAACCATTATTGCCGGTCGCTGTGCAAGGAAAATGTCACTTTTTATTCTGCGTGCTATTCACTGTCGTGGGTTGAAAAGCTGTATATATGTTTGATCATTCTCAGTGTTATATTCTGTGTGGGAGACCCGGAATTCCGGGACTCCACCGTGTATTCGTCTACTGGAGACAGGAAAATTTACGCCGTAAACCCATTTAGAATTATGAGGCCTTATATCTTGGAAAGGAAAATAAGTTCACGAGTTGCATCTTAGGTTTACAACTCCTAATTCCTGAATGTGAGTATTCTAACAAATTTGCCGACCATTTGCACACCCTTCTCTCTTGGTTAGGTAGAAAGATGAATCTACAGACTCTGAGACTTCGGGTGTAGCTGATGCCAGAATAAGAAGTGTATATGTGTAAAAATCCGTATTTATTATTAGTAGATTTTTAAAGCTGCAGTAAACTACTATAGAATACGAAATGGCAGTGTAGAATATGCTAAACTACCGTAGAATACAGTAAAACTGCCGTAAACTACCACATAATACATGACAGTGTAGAATACGGTAAAGCTGCTGTAAACTACCATACAATACGAAATAGCAGTGTAGAATACAGTAAAGCTGCTGTAAACTACCATACAATACGAAATAGCAGTGTAGAACACGGTAAAGCTGCTGTAAACTACCATACAATACGAAATAGCAGTGTAGAATACGGTAAAGCTGCTGTAAACTACCATACAATACGAAATAGCATTGTAGAATACGGTAAAGCTGCTGTAGACTACCATACAATACGAAATAGCAGTGTAGAACACGGTAAAACTGATGTAAACTAGCATACAATACGAAATAGCAGTGTAGAATACGGTAAAGCTGCTGTAAACTACCATACAATACGAAATAGCAGTGTAGAACACGGTAAAGCTGCTGTAAACTACCATACAATACGAAATAGCAGTGTAGAATACGGTAAAGCTGATGTAAACTACCATACAATATGAAATAGCAGTGTAGAACACGGTAAAGGTGCTGTAAAGTACCATACAATACGAAATAGCAGTGTAGAACACGGTAAAGCTGCTGTAAACTACCATACAGTACGAAATGGCAGTGTAGAATACGATAAAGCTGATGTAAACTACCATACAATACGAAAGGGGATTGTAGAATACGGTAAAACTACTATAAACTATCATATAATACGAAATGACAGTGTATAATACGGTAAAGCTGATGTAAACTACCATACAATACGAAATGGCAGTGTAGAAGACGGTAAAGCTGTTGTAAACTACCATAGAATACGAAATGACAGTGTATAATACGGTAAAGCTGATGTAAACTACCATACAATAAGAAATAGCAGTGTAGAACACGGTAAAGCTGCTGTAAACTACCATACAATACGAAATGACAGTGTAGAATACGGTAAAGGACAGTGTAGAATACGGCAAAGCTGATGTAAACTACCATACAATACTAAATGGCAGTATAGAATAGGTGAAACTGCTATAAACTATCATAGAATACGAAATGACAGTGTAGAATAGGTGAAACTGCTATAAACTATCATAGAATACGAAATGGCAGTGTAGAATATGGTGAAACTGCTGTAAACTATCATAGAATACAAAATGGCATTGTAGAATACGGTAAAGCTGCTGTAAATTACCATAGAATACGAAATGGCAGTGTAGAATACGGTGAAACTGCTATAAACTATCATAGAATACGAAATGGCAGTGCAGAATACGATAAAGCTGCTGTAAATTACCATGGAATACGAAATGACAGTGTAGAATACGATAAAACTGCTGTAAACTACCGTAGAATACGAAATGGCAGTATAGAATACGATAAAACTGCTGTAAATTACCATAGAATACGAAATGACAGTGTAGAATGCATAAAGCTGCTGTAAATTACCATAGAATACGAAATGGCAGTGTAGAATATGGTAAAGCTGCTGTAAATTACCATGGAATACGAAATGACAGTGTAGAATACGATAAAAGTGCTGTAAACTACCGTAGAATACGAAATGGCAGTGTAGAATACGGTAAAACTGCTGTAAACTACCGTAGAATACGAAATGGCAGTGTAGAATACGATAAAACTGCTGTAAATTACCATAGAATACGAAATGACAGTGTAGAATGCATAAAGCTGCTGTAAATTACCATAGAATACGAAATGGCAGTGTAGAATACGGTAAAGCTGCTGTAAATTACCATGGAATACGATATGACAGTGTAGAATACGATAAAACTGCTGTAAACTACGTAGAATACGAAATGACAGTGTAGAATTCGAAATGGCAGTGTAGAATACGGTAAAACTGCTGTAAACTACCGTAGAATACGAAATGGCAGTGTAGAATACGATAAAGCTGCTGTAAATTACCATAGAATACGAAATGGCAGTGTAGAATACGGTAAAGCTGCTGTAAATTACCATGGAATACGAAATGGCAGTGTAGAATACGATAAAACTGCTGTAAATTACCATGGAATACGAAATGACAGTGTAGAATACGATAGAACTGCTGTAAACTACCGTAGAATACGAAATGGCAATGTAGAATACGGTAAAACTGCTATAAACTACCGTAGAATACGATAAAGCTGCTGTAAATTACCAAGGAATACGAAATGACGGTGTAGAATACGCTAACATTGCTGTAAACTACCATAAAATACTAAAAATGGCAGTTAGAATACGGTAAAACTGCTGTAAACTACCCAGAATACCAAATTACAGTGTACAATACTGTAAAACTGCTGTAAACTACCGTAGAATACGAAATGGCAGTGTATAATACGGTAAAACTGCTGTAAACTACCATAGAATCCGAAATGGCAAAGTAGAATACGGTAGTTTCCCTAGAAGCGTTCGTAGAATACAATGCAATCTTAGATACACCAAGGCTCTGCTAGTTGCATAAACAACAGGCGATGTTATCTATCAATACTATTAAAAATGATAATATACTGGGCGAACAATCCTTCGCGCGTCCGCGCTTTAACGGCTTCGCATTCAGGCTAGGTCTAGATTCAGGCTGTAATAATCATCTTCATAACTCGTGATTTCTACGTATTTTCATTGAATAAACTAGTACATATTGTGAATGTGAGCAGTGTGTGTCGTGAAAAACAAGTCATATATGAGCCTTGTTGTCAGCATCTTGGAGCACAATACCACATTACACATTGGACAGTTTTTGGGCTCATGTTCGGTGCCCGTGGCACGATCCCACGTGAAACTTTAAATCAACTTAAACAATACAAAATTTCTGATGCAACGATTGATGCCATAGGATGTCACGTGTTAAAATCATCCTTAGCTATAATTAGTAATCATTTGTACCCAACAAAATTTTTATTGTAAATGATTTCCTACGATTTCTTATCTTAATGTTTTTTCTTTTTCTTTCCAAGTGTCACAAAATTGTTTTGTTTACTTATTATTGTTTATGAATTGATTAGTAGGCCGATCTATCGTACCCTTATTTAGGGCGGCTTTTGTTTATACAAATTATCTATCTACATGCTTGTGGAACAAAGTTCTAGATCATATTCTGTACTTTTATTGCATGTAAATCTCCATAAACAATACGTAAATGTATTTTTACCTTTCATCTGAGCTGAAGACTAAATTATATGAATGATTATAACCGGGAATTGTTTGATCGAAGAAAGTGGTGCACGGATAATTTATATCTGCGGAAATATTGATTTTTATAGAGAAAACTATAAATATATAAGGGTTAAATATATTTTAGTGTTAGGCATATTCCAAAATGTTTAAAACGAATCGGAGTTAACAATGTCAAATCTTTATCTTTTGGAATGGAATGACTATCCAGCTTAAAAAAAAAGTAGTAGTAGTGAATTTAAACACCACTATGATAATCTTTCCATTCTTCTGATTTCAAAGTAAGCCATAGAGTGTTCAATCAGCATGGATGTTATGTATGTTGATTGTAGATGTGGGTGTAGTTTAAACGCTAGAACGTTGTGTTATTGATGAATGTTGCACAAATTGCCCATCCTAATCAGAATTATATTGCTTACCGGGATGTTATATGACCTGTAAATTACGTACTTGTGGCTTAAAAGCGGTTTGCGTTTATAACCGTAACCATGGCAATGTGTATCAAGAACGGCTATGAAATATTTTGAAGTGAGTTATCCTTTATGAATTAATAAACAAAACCCATAGAGTTTGTCATTTTTATTTGGCACTGTAGTTATTGTTTTCACACTAATTTCTTATAACTGCTCACCTTTTCGGTTTTACATTCACTTGTTTTGTCCACATTATGTAGCAGGATTACTTACTTACAAATGGATGTTAAGAAACCCGCAGATTTCCTTAATTATAAATTAATTAATGTGAATTTGTAGCAAATGATAAGCTCGATAGCCGTACATTAAATAAATTAATGTAGATTTTGAAATAAGAAGAATAATGTTGTTACATGGTTCGTAACTTCCAGAATGTGTTATAATATACCAATGAATGAACGAATGAATAAATGAATGAATGCTTATTCTTTTTCTTCTATCTGTTTTCTTTTATTGTACTGTTTTAATAATAATAATAATAATAATAATAATAATAATAATAATAATAATAATGATAATAATAATAATAATAGAAAAAATTGTAATTGCGTGCAAAAGACAAGATAAATTAAATTCTGATACAATCAGAGTGTGTTCTGATCATTTTAAAGATGACGATTTTATTCTTAATTTTCGAGCAGCATTAATGAAAATAAAGTCGAAAGGACGGAGAATGTTAAAGACTACAGGTAAGTTTAAATAAATCACCTAGGTCTATGTAAGTAACCTCCATTAATACCAGCCTTGTATAATTAGATTAGGTTTATCTATGTCAGCCGTGGCGAAAATGTGACTCACGAGCACATTGTAGCTCGCAATGTGCATTTCTCTTACTTTCTACCTTTCCGAACCCCCATTCTCTCACTCACTGGAGTCAAACTCCGTTCTATTTGTATTTGTCTCTGACCTGCGAGTGACGTATCGTCGCAATGTCTCTCTTGAAATCGTGTACCTCTTAAAAACGAAAGTTCAAGTAGGATGGGAGGACGCATTTTTTGCTGCCAATATGATGAGAATATTAAATGTATGATTTGTTCACAAGTATTACGAGGAAAACGGTTGTATAACATAAAACAGCATTATACTACATGTCACTCATGAAACATTAAACGGTTGTGTTGTTATTATTATTATTATTATTATTATTATTATTATTATTATTATTATTATCTCTGTACCTCGATTCTTTTTCAGCAGATGTACGAATAATGCGGTTAGATCTTCAATTTAAACTCACAGGTTTACTATGTGATGTTAAATGAAAGCTAGATGTAAGAACTTGACAAATGTTGAACTTTTCAAATCTTTGCCAAAAGATTAATATCCGAAGCTTCATTCTTTCGCTTGCTCTGTTGAAGCCATGTTCGCTACAACTTACGTTTGTGAAAAATTATTTTCAACAATGAAAATAATAAAAACCAAATTTAGATCACGACTGACAGACAAATACCTTCGTGATCAACTACGACTGGCAGTAAGTGACAATTCCTGATTTTGAAACTCTGTTGCAGACACATTCTGAAGACAGTTAATAGGTTGTGATAATGTGACCTATGTTTTCTTGTTCATTTTTTTCTTCGTTACACGTACTAAACATTAGTTTGTAACCTTATACTGTATAAAATTATATTTAAGTGCTTGACATAAGGAAAATGAAATCCGTTAATAAGTCAGACAGTTGCTTCACTTCCCCTTCGGGTGTTCGCCTCCCTCCATAGGTGCTATGCACGTTGCAGGTTACACAGTGGCTCGGCGTACTATCACATTTTCGCCACGGTTGATCTATGTTAACCTTCAAATTATTTTATTTCTTTTGTAATCTCTGCTGGGTCGTACATAACTTACAATTAACAAAACAATCATGCTACTTATACTAACAACCGCATGCCAAAGGGATGGAGGATTAGCAACTGATACCAGTGATGTTATTTCACTATAATTCTCATGATATTGATTTTATATTAACGATTTTTGTCCTTATGGCATATTCAGTGGGTTAATCATCAAAGCCTCCAGTGGCAATTCATTGTTGAGTTGTAGTGATTATTGTAAATGAATGTGTGGCTGACATTTCATTACCGATACATGCCCCTTTTTCCAAACTTTAGAATGAGATATTAAAAAACATTCAATGTTAGAATTTTTATAAACGCAACACTGGAAACTGGCAGACGAAAACGGACGGCAGACACTGAGAGCAGACGAATTGTTAAGAAATACAGAAAAATAATGCAGTGAAAAGTATACGTATAGCCTAGCTTTTATATACACGGTATAAACACTTTCAAGTATACGTACACAATTAGTTTATACCCATTGTAATGTTTTTATTTCAGAGGATTATGTTTATAATGTAGACTGATGTCGCTGATCAATTTGAAAATAAAGGAACAATGAGCATGGACTCTTCGCGCGTCATCAGTCAACTAGCCATTTGACTGGCTAATGAAAAATGAGAACCTATTCAATAGGTCCTATTGAGTGTATAGAAGCCTTAGATGGTGATGTCCAGAGACCGGAAGTTTAGGCATTATGACTCATTAAAATAGGCAGGCAAAAAGACATTATAAATAGCTAAAATACGTAATAAAAGAATTGATATTTTCGACTCGATGTTGCAATTACTGCTGGAAGCAAAGAAATCATCTTCCCAGTAGCCTTGGAAGTTTGGTTGTACTCTATGTTGCGATATGAAATATTTAGCTAGCTACAACAATGTCGCAATGAAAACTGAAAGAAAAATAACCGTTAAATATAACGTTAGACCTTCACTCATTGTTGCCTTTTCAAATAAACACAAGCGATAATTAAAACGCTGTTATACATTTTTGCACAGCAGCACTCATTGTTGCAAAGAGAATATGAACTGATTGAAAGACAATAATATACATTTGGTGAAGTCACTTTTCATTGTAGCGGTTGTAGATATAAATTAAAATATACCTGTAGATAATTTTTAATAATAAATTAATAAACAATAGATAAATAATCAACTAAAGACAAAAAAGCATTTATTTTGTAAATTAGGCATTTTTATTAAAATGGCAGAAAAGGGCAACATAAAACTGTGACGTTTCAATGACAATGGTATAATTCGTACAGATTTATTTTCAGAATGAAGATAGATTTAACACATTTGAAAAAGCATTCTGTCAAAGTTCCGGTCTCTGGTGATGACAAACTACAAAGACGAATCTCTGTGGCAAAATGATAATGAACTGGATTTTCGCGAATCGCGTTGAGCATGTAATTAGAAAGTTTTTATCTTTGAGCAACGATTTATTTTCTTGGAAAATAAAGAACGACAGCAACACGCAAGATTCGTGTACGACGGCATTTGACCCGAACATCAGGTTTAGGAAGTGCCGAGGGCGTGACGTTTCCAAACAAAAGAATGTTATGCAATTGGTTTCCGCGACATCGCAAGAGCTCTTTGCTCTGTCGCTTGAGACCTTTGAGAGCGCAACATCGGTGGCCACGACTTAGCACTGGCACATAGATCTTCAAAGCGCTGGGAGCAATACCCAAGCAAGGACGAAGATATTTCAATAGTACAGCATTCCTCCTGTTTGGCTCTGTGTAAAATCACTTGCACAGCAGCTATGTCAGCAATGCCCTTGAGCTCCCATTCTCATTAGATCAAACGGCGACTGACCATCGGGTTTCTGTTGAGATATGAGAAGCCTGCGTAATGAGGGGCTTCCTAGCTAATGTCGTTACCTGATTATACCGCACCGCTGAGTAGCCGAAGACCGGGGCTATCCGGGACAGTATTGATGGAAATCTTCCGATAAAATCTTGTTGATATTGAAGGCAGATGGGTTTGCATGTTCATCCGGAGCTGCGCTCGGGCGTGGGTTCGATTCCCGCTTAGGTTGATTACCTGGTTTGGGTTTTTCTGAGGTTTTCCCCAACTATAAAGCAAATGTCAGGTAATGACATGGCGAATCCTTGGCCTCGTGTTTTTATGGACGTTAAGTAACCTAGTAGTTGATACAGCGTCGTTAAATAATTGACTGGAAATAGAAAGGTAAGGAAAAAAAGATTTACAGTAGAAACCTGATATAGCGCGGTCCGATCGGTATTGTCAAGCTGCGCAACTGCTAACAGTTTGTTTATTCAGACTGCGCAACTCTCCATCGCGGCCAGTGAAACTCCTCGCTCCTACTTCCATCATATGCGAAAATCCATTAAAATGATGCGAAGGGATAAGTTAAAAAAATGTCATTTCATTTTTCTACAAGAAGCATGAAGGTGCCAGTGAAAACGTGCAATGCACAATCAATGAAAATGCGTAATCAAAACTAGCGAAAACTGCTAAAGTTGACTTCTTCTAAGCGAAGAAGGAAATCACAACCATGAGAAAGAAGTCCCTGTCCACCGTCAAATGATAATAATAATAATAATAATGATAATAATAATAATGATAATAATAATAATGATAATAATAATGATGATATAATGATGATTTATTTAACCTGGCAGAGTTAAGGCCATACTGCCTTCTCTAATACTCAACCAGAATGATGACAAATGCCATTAAAAGCAAAACCTATTATACGATGAAAGAGTAATGGAACGGAGAAAAATTCTCTCCGGCACCGGGATTTGAACCCGGGTTTTCAGCTCTACGTGCTGATGCTTTATCCACTAAGCCACACCGGATACTCATCTCGGTGTCGGACAGAATCATCTCCGTTCCATTACTCTTTCATCGTATGATGACGCAGAATATCTGCATGGAAATATCATATGTACTTCGGTACATTAAAACATATAAAACCTATTATGTTAAAGGTTATAATCAGGCTTCGGTCCTGGGCACAGAAACGCATGAAGTTCAGAACGCACTGACTATAGTGTTGTGTTGGTTGAATGGAGTGGGAGATGTAGCGCGCCGTTACTTCGTGTCTCTACTTGTAAACAGTTCGTCATAGTACGGCACAAAATATTTCATAGTTCAAAGTGTTGTAAATTGTTACCTGGTAGACATTTTAATTTCCAATTTTTCACCGATCGTGTCCAAAGTTAAAGAAAAAAAAAACTGAGTGGTCAAAGTCGGAAGCTGGTGGCTAATGTATTAAAGTTTATGAAGAATGAAGCAGATCGTGGTGACTTCAGTATTCCTGTCCCTAAATCACAAGATAGGACAGCGGCTGCCACAGGCATATCAAAGATAATGGTGCGTGTGATAAAACAAGAACTATCCGCGCGCCATTGAGAAAGGAGAAGCCAGTTCGCTCACAACACCAGATAAAAATCGCGAACGTCGTAAGACTGTTAAGAACTTGGGCGAAGAGCAAGACAGTGATGGTGGGGATGGAGTTGAACGTTTACAATAATCCTGAAAGGAGACGTACACGTATGCTTCACTGCAATTTATTTATTTAGTAGGCCTACAATGAGTAATTTTCATATTGCGAAAACCATAATAGTACGTCGTAACATTGAGCTCTTATACAGTTAATGTTAAATAATTGTAAAAATACTTAGATACTCAGGGTTAAGCATTCGGGCGAACATTTTTTCACAGACTAGTACAACCGCTGCTTTTTCTCTTCCTCTCTATCGCAAACTATGACGTCGCCTACTGGCAAAGATAAAATCCGAGATCTGTATTCTGGTAGAAAGGTCAACAATTCTAGTGGACGGTGGATTTAACTACTGTGCAAACATTTTAGAATTACCCATACGCATAGCAGTTGGTTCAGTTAGATACAAAGAGCTTGGCATACGATGAATATTATATTGATTGCTTTTAATATTCAAACGTAAATAAGCATTTATTTTAAACGTCCAGTATAGAGCCACATAAAAGCATATGCTGCCTGTCCTATATTGGGCTTGTAATCTATTTCAAAATTTCTCATGCTTACTGAATTCTTAAGAATTATGTGAAAGTAAATAAATAATTGTGAAAGTAATATTCTGAGAAACATACTTGGTGCGTTCCAAAGAAACCTTACAAAATCGTACACATGTGGGTATTCTAAAGGGAAGGATAAATACAGAAAATTAGCTGTCAATATGAACTATAAGACGCAAAAAACTGCTTCCAAAAATAGTTTGCAATCTGCATTTGAATGGTCTTTTGTTAGGCTATTGGAACACACGTGCTTGACTCCGTTCATGTCGATTCTAAGCTTTCCTAAGTGAGGTTGCCAAGCTTCTAGATCATAATATGTAAACATTCGTCTTAGAATTCTTTTATCATACTCAATTAGGGTAGAGTAGCATATATCGCACCGCTTTCTAAATCGCACCAATGCTAGTTTAAAACATTTACTGTAGTAGTGTGGCATCTGGTGATATTGTTACAATCTACCATATGATCGTCTACCATGTCACTTGATTTCTGTCACTTCTTTGTGTCAGCAGCGTGGTGATAGTGTTTCTAATATAATCGCTCAGGTGGATGTAATTTAGCTAACATTTTGTAACTAAATAACGGATTTCTATGCAAAGGAATCCATAATCTTAAGATGTTATTCGTTTAAAGAGATATTAAAGAATATTTAACTTAGTATGATTTTCGAACATGTGGTGATTATAGGCTAGAATGAAGGAAATAATAACTTCTGGCGTAGTTTCTCAATTCGCACCACTTTGTAGGTGCCTAATTCGCACTGGTGCGGTATGAGCAACTGTACTCTAACCGTACAAAAAAAGGGCCCCAAAAATGTTAACTGAACTAGGAATGCATCAGATGGGTGCAATATCAAGTGGTAAAAAGGGCGTCAATACAACAAGCGTCTGTTGTACAAGCGCACCAGGAACTTTGTGCGATCTGTGATAATTTTTAAACTTCAAACAGTGCATCCTTCATTATTAGCTGGTGCTCCTCCAGGATCGTTATTTGTTTGCTCTGAGTCAGGTTACAGCAGTGAACTATTTGTCGAATAGCTCAAACATTTTATTTGCCGCTCAAACCTGCCATAGAAAAAAGTGCTGCTTCTGTATGTCCACCTATACGACCCATTCCAAAAATTTAGAAGCTAGATTATCTTGGGAAAATGATATACTCCTGTTTCAGCTTCCTCGTCATAATACTCATAGGCCCAGCCTTTAGATATTTCAATCTTCAAATTATTTCATACAGCTATATCATGAAGCAGTTCTTAGGTGTCTTCGAGATAATCGTGGAGAAAAGGTGACACAGTTTACAGTCTGAACTGCCTGGTGAAGCACATGACAAATGTGTAACAATAAAAAACGCATTCAGAAAGTTTAAATGTTACGTAATTTACGCTCAATTTTTTCAATTTCATTTGAAGATGCGTTACTCTCTTTCATTAATTTCAATAAACTTATAATTTGCATTTATTACATTATTCATTCAAATACTCTTCAATATGTTCAATATTACAAGCTTTCCTTCATCCTGTTCCCTGCAGATAAAGAGGTGCGATTTAAGAAACCGCAGGTGCTATTTAGGAAACTAGTGTTTCGAAAATGTCATTTAAATTAAAAAATATTAAATCAAATTCAAGGATTCTTTTTTACATGAAAGGTAGATGTTCTGGGAATGTATCTCTGTAAAGGAATGCAGAAAATAAAAACTGTATTGTTCAATAAAAATTATAAATGCTAAAGTGGTGCGATATAGGCAACCTTACCCTACTATTGTGAGAGTTTGAGTAGAAACCGTAACAAGTAGGCCTATTGAAACGATAGTTCCAAGCTGATTCTTTTTGGCCAATGAAGGGTGCTTAATGATACACAATAGACCATTGAGAAACATACTACACTGATAGTATTTGGATTACCATAGACCCAATGACATTAGATTGTTTTTCGTTAATTTTTTTTTTTTCAAAAAGGTAGCGAAATTTTGATTTCGTTATTCTTTTTTCTTTTTTCGTTGAACTGAAACATTTCAACATTAAGTTATATAAGTTATATATTTTTTTAGTAGGTTATTTTACGACGATTTATCAACATCTTCGGTTATTTAGCGTCTGAATGAGATGAAGGTGATAATGCCGGTGAATGAGTCCGGGGTCCAGCACCGAAAGTTATCCAGCATTTGCTCATATTGGGTTGAGGGAAAACCCCGGAAAAACCTCAACCAGGTAACTTGCCCCGACCGGAAATCGAACCCGGGCCACCTGGTTTGGCGGCCAGACGCGCTGACCGTTAGCCTAATCCACAAATGTGGACTTAAGTTATATGGGAAAAATGTAGGAGACCGGAGATAATTTCGTAATACCGGTACTGAATATTTCGTTATATTGGTGTTCATTAATAACAACATTCTCTTGTTTTTTAAAAATTAGAACTTCTTTCTGTTTTCGGGAACACGAGTCAGTCGCAAATTTGTTGATCTGTGGAAGCCCATCTTATCTTATATTATCGTTCGTGATCCGCTTTGCTACGCACACATTTTCTATTTTGTTCAATTTGAGATCACTGTAAATGACATAAAGTTTTAAGTGCATGTAAAGATTGCAAAACTCTTAAAGTACTTTGATTATTTTCTCATAGTTGATTCTCTTTGATTGCAGGTGAGTGATCGAATGTTGCTGGTGAAGATCACCGAGAGTAGGCCTACCAGAAGTTTGTCGGTGAGAAGTTTTGATATTCTGAGATTGCAATATTCTAATTACAAAAAAGTTAATTTATTATAGTGCTATAAAAACTCCAAAACTTCACGGGAACAGGAAGAATATTTAGGAACGAATTCCAGAGAAGAAAGGATAGACATGACTAAATGGGGGTTAGGGATTTGGAGATAAGAAATAGGAGAGGTAACACAGGGAAGGATATCTATTCTTTATGACATAGGAGGGGTAACACAGGGAAGGATATCTATTCTTTATGACATAGGAGGTGTAACACAGGGAAGGATATATATTCTTTGTGACTAGGGACCGGATGTTTATGTAATATCAAGGTGTGAAATATGTACATATTTATGTAAGAAAAATAAGCCGAATATGTACCAAAATATGTAAAATCATAAAAATATGTAATATCAATATTTAGCAAGTATAGGATAGGTAAGACTCTCCAGTTGTGATTTCATAGAGCACTCGACTTTTTTACCGCACACTTGACACATTACTATTTTTCTATCTGTAGTGAAAGCCTCGTCCATCGCAATTCATGATTTTATTTTTGTCGTTAGGGTTGAAGATACAGGGGCCATTTTAGTTAAAAGCAGTAGATAAAATCACTTGTATTTAATACTGTTAGTACTAAAACTAGAGAACTGAGTGAAATGAATGACACAACAGTACTGCAAGCACTGTTTCGCTTTACTAGATTAGGAGAAAATAAGAGGAGATGTGGGACACACGCAATTTAGCTGCTCCCTGTAAGAAACAAAGTACCTACTAAAACCTCAAACTATATGCATTTACAAACTGTTGTTTCAAAAGTGACATTCCTGTCTCATTCAGAAGGATAGGATTATTCCAGCCGAGAATCATACTTTCTAATTGCTCGGAAAATCCCATTTTCTTATAGATCTACTAAATTTAAAGTAAAGAGGTCAAGCAATAATCTGAAAAGCTATTTATTTCAATCTTTCAACATCTTTCCAGTTTGTTTCTTACTCCTGCTTCTAACCGTCCACGCTATTGAAATACGCCAGAGCACAGTGGGCCAGAATCGACTCAAAATGGGACAAAATTATTTTATGTCTCTATTGTTTTCTTGGATGCATAAAATCAATAGTTATTCAATAGTTTTCACTTTTTATTTAAGTTAAAAGCACTTTCACAACATAATAGTTTTTTTTTCAATACCTGATTCCTCATCATTACATTTTCATTACTGACATTTTCTTCATGAATGGCACTTTCTTCTTCTTCCTCACTAGAGTCTTTCAATAGTTGTAATCCTTCCTTCCACTAGAGAGTTTTGTGTTTTTTATGTAACTTTCTGATATTTGAAATGAGAGAATCGGAAGATATGAGAAGGTTGTTGACTAAATCTGTCATTGTATTTTTACGAGAACTTTTCCTTGTGTGGGGCTCTCGATATATTATTTTAATATCTTTATTATGAGCCTCCTCAGATAACTGTGCAATTGGAAGCAGAGCTGAGGTAATAATCTGAGACCCATGGATGAGAATTTTGTGTACGCCAGCTGGGAGGTTAAACTAGGGATGCTTCTGAATGAACAATTTTGCATTTTGTAGCGCATTTGATTGAAAGAATCAACTTTAATGTCTCTTCCACTAGAAATTACTCGAAGAACAACTGCAAAACGTATAATTCTTTGTCTATGCCGGTTATGGATGATGTTAATTCGGGATTTGAGAAGAATCTTCTAGGAGTATTTCCGTTGTTTGAGGTTCCACTCTCTCCTGGTTTAGGTTTGTCCACAAGAAGTCCCATCTCATTTGGAAACAGACTCTGAATTTCTTCCTTTCTCCTTTTCATAAATTCGTCTGGGTGTGTGATCTAACAGACTCTGTAACTTTACTTCTGCATTTATTTCTGTCAGAGTAATATCACATGGATAGCAATGCAGCTTTGCTTCTCGAACTTCATTGTACGCTGGATATAAATCTACATTTCTACATTTTACTTGTAGTCTCAATAAAGTGTACTGCTACTTAGATAATTTCGTATCCATTATTGGGGCTAAAACGCCATCACCACTATATTTTGCAACATTTTTGCAGGAACTACTAACATGGGTTGGTGTACTTACAGCATTTTCCATTAGTTTAGCTGCTTCTTTTTACCAGAAGCCTTCAGACTTATCTGAGTAGCAAGAGCAAGCACAGCAGGATCAGCAGCTTCTCTATGTTCAGTTTTCCTCCTCTTGGTCTTCTGAGATGATTCAGAGAATAATTTTCTTGGATGACCAGAATGACTATACAACTATGAACATCCAGCCACATGTTCAACATGAAATTTATTACATGGGAGCAGCTTAAATTCTTGAAACAATGAACTGCCATATTTTTCTTCCTATTTATTTTTCATTCTGTAGCAATTCTGCTATCTTTTATTCAAATTACTGCAGAATGAACTAATTTTTTTCTTTAGTTCTGAAGAAAAATCTTGTTGACAATTTTCACGTAATCTTAATTATGAAATAACAAACTCATGAACAGCTGTCTTATCATTATTATTTTGTAGCAATGCTTCCATGAATCATCTCTCATCTGGAATAGTAATGAATAATATTGTATGTAGGTATCTGAATTTTCGCACATTAAACAGAAAAGTGCAAGTAGCTAGAGCTGAATACGACTTTTCTGCAATCTATAGGGTCTGTTTAAACCATCGACACAAAAGTTTTCGTAACATCGAGAGACACGCACTTTATAACCCTCTTTAAATATTGAAAACTAAAATATATTAGCTTAAATTGCATTCCTCCGAGTTATCACAAATATTTACACTCTATATAAACCAATTCAAAATTACATGTATTCCTAATAAAACCTACCCTTTATTCTAACATTCTCAGCCATTGTTATTTCTTTATTCACGAATATGACCACGTAACACACACCACTGTTTCAAGCGCATTGCCTAGGACTGACTGGTGCACTATCACCTGGTTACAGTAGCTCTCTTTCAAGGCTGTAGCCACAGTTGTTAAAACATGTTATCGATGCTGCATCATGAGTTTAGTGCTCACCACGATCCCTACTATGAGTATACACTGTCAAAAATATTGTAAAAAAAGTTCATTTTTTCAATTTTGTCCCATTTTTTAATCAGTCTGGCCCACTGTGCAGAGGGATGAATGATTTTTTGTTAGATTTTCTATCGATATGAACAAACATGACTATCCTACTCACAACAATTACCAGACAATTTTTCTGAGAAAACTATGAACTTCTTACCAATATGGTATCACATTTCTTAGGTACTACATGAGCTATTTGCTCCGAAAATTTGCAGGCTTATTTCACTTCCACTCTGTATATGACTTATGTTCGAACCTACGTATCAGTAAATATGAATGTAAGTCTCAACGTATGCATACTAAATAAATTGATGCCTTTTTCTATTAGCAAATGGATAACTTGCAATGCCCGAAGATCCTGTAAGACATGTCATTGACAAAAGGAAATGAGGCAAATATTCTTTGAGCATGTAGATGTCTCCAACAACTCCTACTTGGTCATTGCTCCATTATTGCTTCGCTATCAACTTGTTGAGTGTTAATACTTTCTGCAGGTTAACTAGGTTGTTAAATGAACAATTACTTTTCCTTACCTTACTTTAAATTTCACTGCTTTTTTGTATTTCGGTTGAATGATTCCGCGATGCACATGCCACGACAGCTGTGCACTGTCTGGTTCAAGGCAATTAAATACATGAAAAAGAAGTTTAAAAAATAAGAGTTTATGGTTTATTGCAAACTGGAATCCAGACAACTATGTCGATAGAACGACTGGATGAGCCCGAGTACAAACCAGAGTTTGGATGGAATTTTTAATCTAGCCATGACTTCCAGAATGACTCCGAAGTCTTAATTTCTCTTTTGTCTCATTAATAGGACTATGGAAAAGTAGTAGTAAAAGCTAAGTGTGCTGGATACTATAATTGTGAGGAGAGAATTGAGGTAATGTCCACCTAAAGTTGTATAGTCTTAGAAAAAAGTTTTGTCGCACAAATACTTTGTCCCAGAAAAGAGGCATTGCGCATAATTAGAGGACGTGCGACCTGGGTCACAAGAGAGGGACTAGTTAAGGTAATAAAATTAGTTTTATTTCGTTGTATGTCTGATCATGCGCACTGCCTCCTTTCTGGGACTTACAAAGTATCTGTGCGACAAAACTTTTTTCTAGAACTGTATGTTAGCAGCGGTACAGTCTGCACATGGAATATGAATCATGCGTACGATACTTTTTAATGAAAGGAAGAGTGGAAGTGTATATACATAAGCCTATATTCATTGTACAGCGTTTGCAAACATTTGTGGCGACGTGTTACAATAAATTAAAAACATAATTTGCAAATTTATCAACAGTAATCTCACTAGAGGTTTCGATTTATCTAGAGAAAATCAAAACTCGAATGGGATTTAATTGACTATTACACGATTGCCAACGTACTATGGTAGGAACGATCATGATTTTAAAATCAAATGTAGGAAACAGAAAACGGATGTAGGTAAATTCTCATTTTTAAATAGAACTATAAATGATTGGAATCACCTACCTGCAGCGGTCTTTGAGGGCTGTCCTTCCTTAAGGAGATTCAAGAATAACTTAAAAGTTGTGTATAAAGTGCAAATTAAAATTAAAGTGACATTCAACATTTAATTTCTTAAGGTGACATGTATTTATCTAGCCTGACGAGTTACTTCCTTGGTTTGAATTGTAAATTATTTTAAAATAGCGTGTAAGAGGGCCTTAGACTAGAAATGTTTAGTTTAAATGTAGTTCTGCTTATAAGTATGCAAAAGGATGTAATTATTTGACTTATTTGAACTGTTGTATCAGTGAAGCGAGGTGAGTCAGTGAAGTTATGGTCATCTGTCAAGTGACGTTGATTACTGGGATCGGGATAATTGAAGTGGAATGCAACTGTTTTAATAAACATGAAACTGAATCAACAAAGCCTTCTTGACCAGTAACCTTCCACAGAGTTCAATGAAGATTCCATAGTTGGCACAACTGATACCAAGAAAACAGCTAATAATAACACACTACTGCCATCTACTAGCGTAATATTTATAATGTTGAGATAGTACAAATTAGTCGTTTGTGGATTATGGTAATGATAATGATATCATCATCATCATCATCATCATCATCACCATTCTTCAAGAATTCAACTTTCGCAGACATTTCTATCTTTATGAGTTAAAGTCCGCGCAACTTTTCTTCCATCCTTCAACGTTCATTTCTTGTTTGTGTGATATTCGGATAATTTCTGGTAGTCTTAGCGACCGGGGAGCTTCTTTGGTATCAAGAGGGCTTTAATAGGAGAGACGGACTCGTATGTCCGATTAAGTATAATCTGTCAAGAAGAAAATGGACTGTGAAATTTGAAATGTTGTGTTAGATACATCAGATTTCTTTTGTAACAGTGATTTATAAACATTAAAATATCTGTATTGCAATTAATCTACCAGTATATCACATTAGTTTTATTGATAACATTGCTATACAGGGTGATTCACGAGGATTTACCGTCCCTTACGGAGCTTCTTTCCGAAAACATCCTGAGCAAAAAATGTCATATAAACATTTGTCCTATTCTCAATATTTTGAAAGTTACGCTAATTTGAAGTTGTTTGTAAAATATCTTTTTTCTTTAGATATATTATATTAATGTACCGAAGTACATATGATATTTCCATGCAGATATTCTGCGTCATCATACGATGAAAGAGTAATGGAACAGAGAAAAAAGTTCTCTCCGGCACCAGGATTTGAACCCGGGTTTTCAGCTCTACGTGCTGATGCTTTATCCACTAAGCCACACCGGATACCCATCCCGGTGTCGGACAGAATCGTCTCAGTTTAAGTTCCAACTCTTGGCTTCCCTCTAGTGGCCGCCCTCTGCACTACGTCATAGATGTCTATGAACGTAGGACTGAAGTCCACACATGTGCTGAGGTGCACTCGTTATGAGTGACTAGTTGGCCGGGATCCGACGGAATAAGCACCGTCTTAAATCACGAAGTGATTTACGCATATAATATATATTATATTAATGTACCGAAGTACATATGATATTCCCATGCAGATATTCTGCGTCATCTTACGATGGAAGAGTAATGGAACAGAGAAAAATTCTCTCCGGCACCTGATACCCATTTCCATTACTAGAGGGAACCCAAGAGTTGGAACTTAAACTGAGACGATTCTGTCCGACACCGGGTATCCGGTGTGGCTTAGTGGATAAAGCATCAGCACGTAGAGCGGAAAACCCGGGTTCAAATCCCGGTGCCGGAGAGAATTTTTCTCTGTTCCATTACTCTTTCATCGTTTTTTCTTTAGTTTTAAGGGTAAAAGAATATTACAAAATAGAGAATGAACTATTCAGAAGTATCATTTCTTTAACAGAAGCTGAAAATGTGTTGTGAATTCCATACTTGCTTCGTACAGATTTTGTTTGATGTAAATATAACCAAGTTATAACACTATGGTCTCTGCGGTATCTAAATGATCTAGACCTTCGGCCTGCCACCCAGGCGATCCCGGTTCCAGCCTCGGTGAGACCTGCAATTTTTCATTAAAACTTTCACTGTGATACTTGCGGCGAACTGGCGGAATTGGGGTTTATCTCGAGGTTCTCTCGTTTTCATACATTAGGCATAAACAACATTTCATCGAATCTCTGTTCAGTTTATCATTCCATAAAATTTTCCGATCGCCGTTTGGCATCTCACGGAGGGACCTTGTCAAGGGACGAATTGGGTTGAATGTTTCAAAACCTGATTACTCAACGAACCTTAATGTAGTTCAGAATTTTGCTAGATGTTGACTTCTGTGCTATAAACCACAGGCCATTTGGACGGAGTTACGCAATAATAGACCAACTGACAATTTGGGGGGGGGGGATATTTGCACAAATCTGTTGATGGCAGACTAATTTAACTCGGAAAAAATCAAGAATGCGATATCTGAATTTTGCTGCTATTTATAAACAAAAATTCGTTTATTGCATAAAATTAATTAATTTATTTTGCTTTGAAATATTAATTCAACTGCCGGTCTCTTATCAAAAATCGGTTAGCCTTTTTTGGTATTATTTGTGCTATTTTTGGTAATAGTATGAATGTTACAATTAGGGTAGGGATTTTTAGGTCGTTAAAATGTAATTTTAGGTGGCTAAAATAGACTTAAAAGTGTAGGAAAAAGTCTCTAACAAAAAATAATGTTTTGTTTAAAAACATGTTCCAGATCATCAGGAATTAACTTATAGAATTTAATAATTTTAAATGCTTATACACCGTTACCACCACCACTACTACTAAAAGTACAAGAACAACAAATATCTAACTAGTTATACATAAACTAAACAATTAAATGTGAAAAATAAGTTTTAGACATAAATTTAGGACACAAGTCAAATATAATCAATTTTTACCAAGCCTTGTCCGTTAATGTCCATAATTAGCTTCACAATAAATTACTAATACTTTTTCTAAATTTTCAACTAAAAAGCAATGCCGTCTGTTACTTAACACAAATTTGTATCTGAAAATGAACGCTCCACATCCACTGAAGTAACAGGAGCGTGTTTCAATTTCGACACTAGTTGGACAGGAATGTTACATTGTAAATCCGTGTTCTTCCCTGCTAGGACATCTGAAGCAGTACGCAGGTCCTTCAGTCCTACATTTCTCTGCAGAACTTGCTTCAGTTTATCCCGTACTTTATTTCCAACAGAACCAGGAACACATTTGGAATTTAAAATACAAATTTTCGAAATACGAATGAGTGTTTTGACCTATTAGAGATAAAACATACTCGCTCTCGCTCTTGTGGAATACCCTACCAGTGACATCAGAGACTGTCGGAATTTAGTAGCATTCAAAAGCAAACTTATTAAGCATTTTCTTACTGCGTAGAGTAGGTTTAATTTTTACTTAATTAATAGAAAAAAAATGTGTCTTCTTAACTTTTACAATAAACTGTCTAGCTTTTATTAATCAGTTAATCTTTTAGTACTTCGATTTTTATTGTATTTGTAAATTTAATATTAATTGTAATTACAATTGTAATTGTATTCTTAATATTGTGGTTGTAATCCCCTGGTAGAGGGGAAGAGAAGGCCTGATGGCCTTATCTCTGCCAGGTTAGATAGATAAATAAATAAATAAATAAATAAATAAATATTAATACTAATAATAATAATAATAATAATAGTTAAAAATAGGCTTTTTCGTTAAAATAAGCATTTTAGGTGCAATTAAAATATCAATTTTAGGCATAGTTTTATATGAAACATGTACTTGCAAGTTTTTATGAACTTATCTTTTAAGGATTAAAATAGGTTTTTACCTAAAATCCGAAATCTAGTTACATACTTCTTGCATAAATGTTTTATAAAAAAATAAAACAGATTCATTTCAATGGCCAATATCTCGAAAAAGGGTTTTTGGCGCAAGGTCTCTTATTGCGTAACTCCGTCCATTTGTAGTAGCTGGGATAACTGGGTTGACCGTGGAAAAAAAATCTTCGAAAACCATCTTTTCGCTTATTAAATGATAGTAAGTAGGGCTAGGATTTTGATGACCTATAAATCACAAAAAAAAAGTCCTAAAAACAATGCATTTATGATCTAAAAATCTTTCAAAAATGCCCTTAAAATGCCCTAAAATTGATCTTACATTCTGAGATTGGCTTAGTAGGAAAAGGAGTTTTGTGCTACTTAATATTTAGACTAGTAATTAAATTAAATTCTAATACCAACATTTAAGTTTATTTAATTTTACGTATTTTTTTCTAAGTGGTACACTTTAATTAATTATTTTACCTGATGTAGTTTCCATGTAGCCCACCACAAGGCCACTCTTACACGGGATTAGCAAGTATAGAGGAGTCTATATTGAAGGGATGATTGGACTGGTCCATTACATGGGGTGTATGTTAAAAGGACAATATTTGTGTAGAAAAACGATTAAAATATTATAGAAAATAATGGGTATTAGCCACCGGCGTAACTTGGTCGGTTAAGGCGCTTGCCTGCCGATCCGGAGTTGCACTCGGGCGCGGGTTCGATTCCCGCTTGGGCTGATTATCTGGTTGGGTTTTTTCCGAGGTTTTTCCCAACTGTAAGGCAAATGTCAGGTAATCTATGGCGAATCCTCGGCCTCATCTCGCCAAATATCATATCACTGTCACCAACTACATCGATACTAAATAACCTCGTAGTTGCTATAGCGCCGTTAAATAACCGAGTAAAAAATAAAGGGTAATAATGGACAAAATATGTAGACAAAATATCAAAGGAAATAAACATTATTTTATATTAGTAATGGGGATTTGTGACCAAAATTAAATGAAAATGCCTCAAGAATGTCCAAATAACACAAAAGATGCTCTTATGAGTTGAAACAGGCAAAAAAAGCAAAAAAAAAAAAAATGCCCTAACAAATATGTCTTAAAACACTCAGTTTATCACATAACATATAAATACTAAAGCGACTATGTTTCCGGCTTACTAGAAAAAAAGATGCAATTTCATCAAAATCCTAGCCCTAATAGTAAGTCATTTAAATTTTTGTTTCCTCTTCGGATCTTATAAAATAATTACAATCCATATAGATAATTTAAACTAAAATGTGTTAACAACGAATCGCTGTGGTTTCTGGAATGGTATCAGGCTTCATGCTTTTCCAAAAGACTCTCATATATCAGAACCCCGCTCCGTTCGCGGGCCATAACGTGGGTCTCAGTTGCGTTCAGGGAACATTGAAGTTTGGGAGTTCTGCAAGCGCCTCGCTATCGCATCCACTTTCGGCCGGGGAAGTTCAATCGTAAACTTCCACATCGCTGCCAGCCGCAGCGGAGCGTGAAGGCTTTCAGTTCGAGACCAGCTACTGTCCCGTGCACTTGTGAGCGTAGAACAGTCCTATGTCCCTACCTAAGACACAGTAAAGTTTGGAGGCTTTGTACAGTGTGTTAGAAGAAATAGAAACATGTGATAAAATTTGTACTACAGTAGAATCCCTCTTAACCGGTACCAAAGGGACCAGGCTAGTTCGGATACGAGATTTTGCCGGATAATTGAATAAATATCGGTATATACAAAATAAACTCTACTTCATGGTGCCAAATGTTGAAAACTGCAGCCATATGAAGCTTATTTCTCTATCACTTGCTCATAACTGAATAAACATAAAAACGGTGTGAATTTTCGTTATTAAAACACATCACACAAATATATTATTTATTTAATCTGACAGGATTAAGGCCATGAGGCCTTCTCTTCCATCCTACCAGATAGCACATATAAATACAAAAAATAAATACAAACACTGATGTAAATAATGCAAATTAAATTAAAGCCCTATAGAGGGTCAACAGGGTCAAAATAACACTATAGAGCTCTCATCGAGCTAATACAATGAAAAAAAAAACAGAGATATCAATTCATTCATTCATTTATTTTATTCCATAGATCTTACATGAGCAATGAAGCTTTAAGATGTGGAACAAGTCAACATTTTACAATATTACAATTACAATTTCTACAAATTTTTATAGTTTTACAATTTAGTAATTTTCTACAATTTTTACAATTGTGTGCAATTTTTTACATTTTTTTTACATTTACATTTTGGCGAGATGTAGTGAGATGAGATGAGGTCCGAGGACTCGCCAAAATATTACCCGGCATTTGCCTTTTGGTGGGGGAAACCTCGGAAAAACCCAACCAGGTAATCAAATCAAAGGGGTTGATGCCAAGGACTCGCCATAGACTCGCCATAGACCATCCGGCTTCAGTCCCACGGCTGGGGAAAACCTCGGAAGAAACCAAAGACCAAAGGGGGATCCAACCCAAGCCCGAACGCAGCTCCGGATCAGCAGCCCAGCGAGTCTGCCGACTGAGCTACATCGATGGCTCTACTAAAAGTATACAATACATAGCCAATCAGATTATTAAATTTACAAACGCAAACGATCATTCATAAGTTGAGCTATATGTATAATACAAAACAAGTTAATTAAATTTAAGGCATAAACAATTCAACCAGTTGTGATATACAGAAATTGATAATACATATAATGCAAACTACTTCAAATTAGAAACACAAACAATTTATCAGTAGAGCTATATAGATTACTATTCAATTTAAAGCATATACAATTCATCGGCCAAAACTATACAAATATATAGAATAGAAAGTAGCATACTTTCATTAAGCTATACAAATTTGTGCAATTAATATCAAGTAGATTAATTCAATTTATATTCATAAACAATCCATCAGTTGAGCTATACATATTACCATTCAATTTACAGTAGGTCTATATACAATTCATCAGTAGAGCTACACAGACTAGTAATCATTTTAAGAACATATACAATTCATCAGCCAAACTATACAAACATATACAATCAAATTAGTTCAATTTACAAACTTATTTTCGTTAAGCTATACAATTCATATGAAGTAGATTAATTCAATTTATAAGCTTAAACAATTCATCAGTTGACCTATACAGTATACTATTCAATTTACAGTACATACAATTCATCAGTTATGCTAAACAAAAAAAATACAATACATAGTAAACAGATTAAATCAATATAAAAACATATTTTAGTTGAGCTATATAAAATTGTACATGTCATTTAAGTGGAATAATTCAATTCACGAGCATAAACAATTCATCAATTGTGTAGAAGGTATGAGTATGTAGAAAGTTGGTTAATTCTTTTCTGAACCTTTTCTCGTGGTTCTTCAAATCTTTAAGATAATTAGGCAGTGCATTGAAGACTGTTATACATGAATAGCGAACTCTTTTTTTAAAACAGCTTAGACTAACAGAGGATAGATGATGATAGAGATAACTGATAATAATAATAATAATAATAATAATAATAATAATAATAATAATAATAATAATAGGCTAATAGTAATAATAATAATAATAATAATAATAATAGTCAACTTTACAACAGTATAGTTACAATATTATGGGTTAAGCCGAAGTTGCGCAACCTGACAGGTGTTCAACAAGCAATTCCATGAACTAGAATGTGATTCTTTAATTTAAATTTGAATTTTGATATTGTCCGACAGTCTCTGACATTGTCAGGGAGAGAATTCTCAGAGGCGTGGAATCAATATGCAGAAATATGATGAGTAGAAGGTTGTTCTGTGCAGAGGAATAGAGAGAAGGTACATGTCCCGGGTTCGAGGCAGTGAAACGTAAATAAAACGAGATGCTAGGTAAGAGAGTGTGGGGATGTGGATGATTTTAAATAGTAATAAAAGGGAGTTAAAGAATCTTTCTTTAAGTGGATTCCAAGACAACAATTCTAGTCACGGTGTTACATGATCAAATTTTCTAATGTTACACACGAAAACGAACGCAGATATTGTGAACACGCTGTAGTCTGTGGGCAAGATCAGTATTTAGATTCGTGAATAGAGAATCGCAATAATTGAAGTGGGGCATCAATAATTTTAGGTTCGAATATTCACTGAAAATGAAAGTTCGTGCGATCTTCCTAATGTGGCAACACTGACGGCACGAACATAACTAAATAAACATAAAAACTGTGTGGATTTTCTTTATTAAAACACATCACACAACACAAATAATACACTAATTTTAGGTTTGAATATTCACTGAAAATGAAAGTTGGTACGATCTTCCTAATGTGGCAACACTGACGGCACGAACATAACTAAATAAACATAAAAACTGTGTGGATTTTCTTTATTAAAACACATCACACAACACAAATAATACACTAATTTTAGGTTTGAATATTCACTGAAAATGAAAGTTGGTACGATCTTCCTAATGTGGCAACACTGACGGCACGAACATAACTAAATAAACATAAAAACTTCGTGGATTTTCTTTATTAAAACATATCACACAACACAAATAGTACACTATTTTTAGGTTTGAATATTCACTGAAATTGAAAGTTCGTGCGATCTTCCTAATGTGGTAACACTGACGGCCTGAACATAACTAAATAAACATAACAACCGTGTGGACTTTCTTTATTAAAACATATCACACAACACAAATAATACACTAATTTTAGGTTTGAATATTCACTGAAAATGAAAGTTGGTACGATCTTCCTAATGTGGCAACACTGACGGCACGAACATAACTAAATGAACATAAAAACTTCGTGGATTTTCTTTATTAAAACATATCACACAACACAAATAGTACACTATTTTTAGGTTTGAATATTCACTGAAATTGAAAGTTCGTGCGATCTTCCTAATGTGGTAACACTGACGGCCTGAACATAACTAAATAAACATAACAACCGTGTGGACTTTCTTTATTAAAACATATCACACAACACAAATAATACACTAATTTTAGGTTAGACTATTCACTGAAAATGAAAGTTCGTGCGATCTTCCCAATGTGGCAACACTGACGGCCTGAACATAACTAAATAAACATAAAAACTGTGTGGATTTTCTTTATTATAGCACATCACACAACACAAGCGATACACTAATTTTGGGTTAGAATATTCACTGAAAATGAAAGTTCGTGCGAACTTCCTAATGTGGCAGAACTGACAGCCCAGACTGTGGCAATGTGACAGATTTAAACTTTTTTTTTGGCCTAACCGAAAGCGTCGTTGTTTTGTTATTGCCGGTTATTTGGGTGCCGGTTACGAAGGACTTTACTATAATTAAAAACATAGCCTATATGTAAGTTTTTACAACTTGAAAAAGAAGTATGTTGAGTCGTGTTTAAACGCGTGCCTAAATATTAGAAATGGATCTACATATGCAATGCACAGAATACTTCACAAATCATGGCCTTTCGAAATATACGTAAATATTAGATTCTTATTTGGTCAAACAGTTTGGAAATTACAAGCTTGTAATTGTGCAAATAAAACACTTTCAACTTTAATAAGAGATTGTTGCACTGTTTCCAATATATAGGGTGGAAGTGAAATAATCCTGCAGATTGAAAGAGACGATAGAATACACTTAAATCAGGGTTTAAGCTAGAAAATAATTAATTGTAGCAAAATTGCACAAATGAAAAATTATATTTGTTCAAATTCCAAAATGCTTGTGCAATATTATAAATAATTGTTCAGAAAGATAAAATTAACATAGTATGCAGAAGCAGAAGGTTATGTAATTTGTTTCTTGGAGTTTTATTATTTTCAGTTCATCGTATCACACTCTAGGTTTAGGCGTAAGTAAGTAAATCATTATGTAAGTAAATCATTAGACGTAGGTATGTTTAGAATCAATTACTGCTGAATTTACATCACATTAAAATACGTTTTTTATAGGCACTCTAAACATTGAAATTCTTTACCTAGTTTTTTTAAGAGTCTATGTCCCTGCCTCAATCTACTAAAAAAATTATAAGTCCCATTGTATTTAGGCCCTAGCGTCTCCTATAGATGTGCAAAACGTACGATATTACATTACTATGGTCCGTTCCAGGAATCTGTAGAGTAGAAAGACGAAACAAGACCTCTGCGCAAGTGGTATGTGGGAGGGCTAGGGCCAATGACCGCTCTGGGGGGGAGGTGTTGGTTGAACGAAGCTAGCAATCGCTTGCAGGGAAGGGATCATTACTATCTGAATTCTACTCTACATATTATCACGAGCATGTTACCCCTTAGCGGCCTCGAGCTGATGCTGCCCGCAATACACTCCGGCACAGATAGACTCCGCCCCCATATGCGTGAAGTTACTCTACAGTTTGAAAATGGGAAGGAAAAATAAGTTACAGAGCATCATATAAATTGAAAGTGATAATATTATGAAAACTTTATTGTTAAGAAATTTGAATAAAATATTGCTGCAACATACTGGTACTGTATTTTTATTGGCATCAGAATAAAACATCAATCCTTCTAAAGAAAATCCACGTAATTTATACAAACTAATTTTTTGATAGTATAGGCCAGAGAGCGTCAAGTGACTACACTCTCGGGCGTACGTACAAACCACAGTCTACAATATACAGTCGCGAAGCTCAATATGTAGTAAAAATGCAAACATGGGTAGTTGCCCACCACTAGGATCGCTACTATCGCCTCATCATCGCAGATCTCTCTCCTAGTAGACGATAAAATATGTTACACTTTCGTTGTGTTCTTTTGGAAAAATTAACACCTTCCTTCCTTTATTGAAATATTAAATGCATAAAGTTAATTTATTATTTTAACGAAGCATATTAAATTCCATCATAAACTCGAAGATACCTGCAAGAAATAGGTTAATATTATTTTTGTTTGTGCAAAACGAACTGAAATTTACTATAATCGCTTCACTCATTCAAGATTATAGCGATAATTAACTATGAAACCAATAAATATTAATTTGCATTTCCCTTTACAACAATAATAATGGAAATATGAATTAATGGAGTAACTTACGTGTACCGGTACTTGTAGTGTAGGCTTACGTAGTTAACAAAGTGGGATGAGGTTAAGCAATAATAATCACACCAGAATTGGAAATAAAACGTGATCAATAAATTTTATTGTAACAGACTTTTTCTACGTCTCTAGTAAAGTAACAAATAAAAATAACAACAAAATTAACAGCTATAATTAAAAACATATCCTTTGAAAAAAAAAGTAGGCCTAAGCAATAATAATCCCACCAGAATTGAAAATAAAACGTGATCAATAAATTTCATTAAAACAAACTTAATTTTTCTACGTCTCTAGTAAAATATTATTATTCCAATTATTATATTTTAGCCATTAACATTTTAATTACAACCAATAACGAACATTTCACAAGCATCAATGTGAAATACGCAACGAGCTAGCACTCGATGGAAATACGACACAGTCCAAAGTCGACCGTGGACAGTCTATTGTTTCTAGTTGCTAACCGCTTGGAGCGCTTTATCACGAGATTTGCAAAAAAAAATACCTCAAGCTTCGCGACTGTATAGTAGACTGTGGTACAAACCCTCAAGCCCTGACGTACGGCTGTGGGCAAGGGTAGCTGCTTCCACAGTGGCGGAGCTAAGAACTTGTATGTGAACCAAATTTGTGATAAGAATATAAATTAATTTCAGGTTTTAATTAAAGCACACTTTCACTGTTAATTGCAATATACTGAAAACAGTACAGTACTCTATACAATTTGGTACAGTTAACTAATTATATACGAAATAAATTTTTGCATGTTTGCACAATAATGAAACAAAACAAAATATACACTTTTATACAGATTAACATGCTACGAAATAAAACTGTTCACTGTTTGTCTTCTTCTCATTGCTATACAGTTCACTTAACAAAATAAAACAACAGTACAAACGTTGTTATTCAAATCTCTAATAATAGTACTTTTTCTTATACACTAGAGATCCGCTGCGATTTTTGCAGTTTTCTGTTAGTAAGCAGCTTTTCAATTCGTGGAGCTTTTGTTTTAGTACCACCCAATCGCAAACATGCTTTCAAGTGTTCATCACTTAGTTGGTTTCTGTGACGTGACTTCGTAAACTTCATTTAAGAAAACAGTGTTTCGCATACGTAGGTTGTCCGAACATGCACAACGTTCTTGCAGCGAGATTGTGCAGTTTAGGAAACCTTTCTCGTGGAAAACAAGTATAGAAATGGTTAATACTTTTTCTATTTGGGACTATCCTTTAGCTCAATATCGCTTTGTAAATCAAGTATTTCTAATTATAGTTCAGCAGGAATATCCAGGACACTCACTGAAGAAGGTGTTGCAAATATCTTAAATTGTTGTTCAAGTTCTCTAATGTCCTGATATCTACGTTCGAAGCCTTCGCACATTGTTGCATTATTCTTATATTATATTCTTTCATGTCCAAGGCGTCTAACAGGTTTCCCATGTACATCCACAAATAAGGCAATTTCATTCCTAAGTGGGAGAAAACGTTCCAGAACTTTTCCTCGACTTAACCACCTTACCTCGGTATGGTAGAGTAAATCCCCATACTCACTGTTAATACCATCAAGTAGTGCCCTGAATTCCCTGTGATTAAGTCCTTTAGGCGTTATGAAATTAATTGTTCGCACAACAACATCCATTACATCACTAAGGTTCATGTTCTTAGCACATAAATATTCCTGGTGCAAAATGCAGTGCACCGGTGCACCCAAGCGACCTCGATAGGTTCCACCACTGATAGACTGCAGTGTACAACTGTACTGCCCGCATTGGAAGCCGTAAGCAGGCCTGTAGGCCCTCTCGCGATCTTGAGTTGACCTGGCGGAGCCTGGTATAGGTAATATCTGACTGCACAAAATATTCTGATGCTGAAAATGAAATTGATTTACAGATTTTTCCTGAAATAGATGTTGTAAACATTTACGATGTCGATATAGTGGTTTTGAGCAGGCTGTCTGTCAATCTGTCTGTCCATCTGTGACCTGCGATTTCTTCTGTGACTGTTGGACAGATTTTGTTCATATTTGTATCATTACTAACTCCAAAGCCGTCTCAGAGATACAGTAGAACCTCTGTTATCCGTGGTAATGAAAGGGGTGAATTGAACGGTTAATCGAAAAAATCCGATAATCCATACCGATGCCGTAAAAGATTTTCATAAATTAAGTGCATATTATATAGGTCTAATTTTCTCCATGGTCTTGTGTTTAACGTGCTAGTTAAAGGATCAGAAGTTAACTAATTTAAGTCCGGTTTTAAGGGTCAAGGGGACTCCTTGTGATGGTTGTCTACTGTCTGAATATATAGGAATGGGCAAATCGCAATATAGCGAACGTAGAAGCTCCGCCATCCACCCCTTCCACTTCTCCCCTACTAGCTCAACAGACACTGTACATGATAGGTGAGTGTTGTGTCGAATGCACATTTCATGTGGGTGGGGATAACTTCCCCTACTGGCGTTCGCTGTATTGCGATTTATCCGTAGGAATAGAGGTCTCGTGTTGTAGATTTACATTGATTCTCGTACTTTATACACTTTATTCTCTCTTTTTTTTTTATTAAATCGCGCACAGCTATAACGCCAATCTCATATTCTGATTCGACATAGAATAAAGTTTCTGCTTTCGCAACCTCTAAATTATTTTCGCTTTTTTCATAACATATGTTATACAGTACGGTCACTTCAACAGTAGGACAAGGACTGAATGGTAACGGATTTTACAATTGTGTGGAAGTTCTTGGGGTCATTACATCGAAAGCAGGTAATGACTAATTTATAAGTTGGGAAAAACAACCCCCTCCCCCCCCCCAACAAGTAACTCTATTTTGTTCTGCAGCGAAAAAAGAGAGTGAGAGAGAGAGAGAGAGAGTCGGATAATCCACCGATCGGTTAATAGGGTGTCGGATAATCGGGGTTCTACTGTACGTTGACCACAAGTTGGGGGCATACCAGCAGTATGGATCCCGAAATCTGCTGCCTCTAGTGCACAAAGGAGGATTCGACCTAGCCTTGACATTATAGCGTCACATGTAGAATCTCTAGTTATGGCAGCGGGTCTGTCTGGCGGAGGGCCAGGGCGATTCATATGATATTCACGCAACGCGTATCGACGGCCGGCCAAGCAGGGATCCGCCAGTCGTCGCTTTAATCGAAGACAAGTCTGCTCCTCGGGGAAAGAAAACACTTGTTTTCACCAGGGGTGGTTAATATGGCGCGAGGCCACCAACGTAATTCAGCTGAGCGTTTGCCTGCCGATCCGGAGTTGCGTTCGCGCGTGGGTTAGATTCTCGCTAGGACTGATTACCTGATTGAGTTTTTTTTCCCAGGTTTTCCCCAAACCTAAGGCGAATGTCTGGTAATTATTTGCAAATCCTCAGCCACATCTCGCGAAATGACATCTCGTTATCACCTATGTCAGCCGTGGCGAAAATGTGATCGTGTGCCGAGCCACTGTGTAACCTGCAACGTGCATAGCACCTATGGAGGAAGGCGGTCACTGGAAGCGAAAGTGAAGCAACTGTCTGACTTATTAACGGATTTTCATTTTTCTTACGTCAAACACTTAAATATCCTTCGAAGAGGTGGAAAAATTCAAATATCTTGTAGCAACAGTAACAAATATAAATGACACTCGGGAGGAAATTAAATGCAGAATAAATATGGGAAATGCCTGTTATTATTCGGTTCAGAAGCTTTTGTCATCTAGTGTCCTGTCAAAAAATCTGAAAGTTAGAATTTATAAAACAGCTATATTACCGGTTGTTCTGTATGGTTGTGAAACTTGGACTCTCACTTTGAGAGAGGAACAGAGATTAAGGGTGTTTGAAAATAAAGTTCTTAGGAAATTATTTGGGGCTAAGAGGGATGAAGTTACAGGAGAATGGAGAAAGTTACACAACACAGAGCTGCACGCATTGTATTCTTCACCTGACATAATTAGGAACATTAAATCCAGACGTTTGAGATGGGCAGGGCATGTAGCACGTATGGGCGATTCCAGAAATGCATATAGAGTGTTAGTTGGGAGAACGGAGGGAAAAAGACCTTTGGGGAGGCCGAGACGTAGATGGGAGGATAATATTAAAATGGATTTGAGGGAGGTGGGATATGATGGTAAAGACTGGATTGATCTTGCTCAGGATAGGGACCGATGGCGGGCGGGCTTATGTGAGGGCGGCCATGAACCTCCGGGTTCCTTAAAAGCCAGTAAGTAAGTAAGTAAGTAAGTAAGTAAGTAAGTAAGTAAGTAAGTAAGTAAACACTTAAATATAATTTTATAGAGTATAAGGTTACAAACTAATGTTTAGTACGTGTAACGAAGAAAGTAATGAATAAGAAAACATAGGACACATTATCACAACCTAAAATTAACTGTCTTCAGAATGTCTGTGCGACAGAGTTTCAAAATCAGGAATTATGTCACTTACTGCCAGTCGTAGTTGATCACGAAGGTATTAGTCTACCAATCGTAATCTAAATTTGGTTTTTTACTGTGTTCATTGTTGAAAATAATTTTTCACGAACGTAAGTTGTAGCGAATATGGCTTCAACAGAGCAAGCGAAAGAACGAAGCTTCGGATATTAATTTTTTGGCAAAGATTTGAAAAGTCAAACATCTGTCAAGTCCTTACATCTATCTTTCATTGTAACATTAGGGCTATATTGTAAATCTGTGAGTTTAAATCGAAGACCTAACCGCATTATTCGTACAGCTGCTGGAAAAGGATCGAAATAATAATATTTAACCTTTTAATGTTTCATGAGTAACATGTAGTATAATGGTGTTTTATGTTATAGAACCGTTTTCCTCGTAATACTTGTGAACAAATCATACATTTAATATTCTCACCATATTGGCAGTAAAAAATTGCGTCCTCCCATTCTACTTGAAACTTTCGTTTCTGTAGAGGTACATGGTTTCGAGAGAGACATTGGACAATATGTCAGTCGCAGATCAGAGAAAAATACAAATGGAACGGAGTTTGACTTCATTGAGCGAGAGGGTGGGGGTTGGGGGAGGTAGGAAGTAAGAGAAATGCACAGATATCATTGTGAGCCACAATGTCCTCGTGAGTCACATTTTCACCACGGCTGATCTGTCTCGGCGCTAAATAACCAACCAAGTAATTGATACAGCGTAGTTAAATTACCAACTAAAAACTACATGGAAACTATTCTAAGTCAATTCAATAACAAAAAGCTTCATCATTCAGCACAAAAATTTTCTCATTTTTCACACACCAAAAGAACCACTTCCCCTTAGTGCGAACATTGTACTTTATCTTGGTAAAAAGTGAACCTTGTTGGATTTGTATTGCTTGTAGTATGAGTACGTAATATAGGCGTTTTGACATCCATGCCCTATAATTTGCCTCAGCGCGGAATTTTCGTGAAAGTCTGAAATGGCGTAATGAAAATAAGAACCTTACTACTTAATCACTTATTGTTCGGAATTGACCTTCAAGATAATCCACATTGTTTGTGGTTGTTTTTAATGTGGTCAGTAATGTTGGTAGCGATGGAGATGAACAATATGTCCGAGTACAGTGGTCCCTGTTATGAAATCTCCGTGGCAGCGGAAGCAGACATATTGTACTCGTATGTAATTGTAACAACACAAGTCCCAAAGGATTTTAAATTGCAGCTTTTTGCTTCCCATGGTTTTCGTGAATTATCTGCTTTTCCACGACTCCCAGAACTTTCGCTTGATAAATATCAACACTGTATAAACATTTGAATAACAGAGCTTACGCCATTGTAACGCGAGTGGGGGATAGAAATGAAGAGTTGAATTTCATACACTCCAAGCCTTGCCAGTGTAATCCTGTTAATGAACATTACAGCTGAAGCAAACATGTCGCTTCGATAGACAGGCGAACGAACACATGCAGAGTTATGAAATTACGGGTATGTTCTCTGGTATGGAACTGTACAAATATATGCCGTGGATCAAAAGGAAACTAAATTAATTTTAGAGGTAACTGCCATTGTCGAAAAGAAAGAGAGAATTGTACAAATTGAGTCTTCAGTAAAGTAAAATGAAATGTTAATATTTGAATCTACTATAGGCCTACAGTGAAATCATTTTAACTTTTATCTGTCCATTATAGACGACGGTAGACGCTGTTATTGCAAGAAATTAATCATATTTTGGTTATTTGTTCGAAATACAGTACGTTCCAACGTCGATACATCGAATTTGCTTCTAACTTTGCGTAGTCAGTTATATCCTAGATCATATAGTATGTAACAGATAACTCATCGCTATGTTAAAATCGGCAGCACTTTGAAAAGAACAACCGCCAGGATCACCACCCGTCAGCTGTAAACGAACACGAGATTTCAGTACAGTCGCTAATGCAATTCAAATGGGATTTATGACTTGACTTCCTATGTAACAACTAGATGGCAGTGTAGTAAACCTGACAAAAGTTGTTAACATCAAAGCTTATAAGGCCGACCTATCTGGGTATATATGATCTTGGGTTATATTAAGCTTGAAACCTATTAGGCCTATACACCGTGTCCCGCTTAGAGGGATCGAGAAATAAATGCTCACAATTTAAAATCAGATAAAGATATTGTTTTGGTTTAGATCTGACAAGATGCAGAAACTGTCCACGTTTATGCAACAGTGATTTAAAAACAATTGCATGCTCATGTTCATGCGCATGCGCACTAACGTTTATCGTTGGAAACGAGCCTGGCGCCATTCAGTAGGACATTCCGTCATTGGACCACTTTCCTTCATCGAGGCGACAATCAAAGGGAATGTGCATCTGGACATGTGCAGAACTTTTGTTGTTGATCAAATCCCCCCAGAATCGGTTTTTCAGCAACATGGGGCTCCACCCCATTACTATGGAGCAGTGCGTGGCTTCTTGAATGCAAATTTTCACTATAGGTTGATTGGAAGAGGAGAACCCTTGCCTGGCCACCTACGTCACCCGACTTGACGCCCATTAATTTTTTTTCTGGGCTTTATGACGAAAGTTGTGTACCAACGTGGTACAGTTGACACTTTGGAAAAACTGAGACAACGCATTATAAATGCAGCTGCGCTTATCACTCCACAAATGTTACGGAACACTTGGCAGAAGGTTGAGTACTTTTTAGATGTGTTCAGGGTAGCTCGAGACGCACACATTGAGTTGCACTGACTATTCTCCGAAACTCGGAGAGTGTTTACATCAAGTTGTACTGCCCGTGTCTCGCTTCCTAAGCTGTTTCTTTACGGGGCGAGAAGCAAAGGGGGAGAGCGGGAGGTCTTGGGTACCACATGTGCCTACTACCCTACGTTCAACACATGACCTTTTCAGGATTGCTTTAGTCAGCCATGGAGCAAGATCAGCCATGGACAAGCGAATGTATAGGCTATCCCCTCACAAAACAAATTATGTCCTCATCAATTCCTGTAACTAAACACTAATACCAGTGATAGACGACAGTCTTTACTCGAGATTATCGACCTAATCGCTGTTACGGTTGTCATGTGTACACATCAGTAAACTCTTTCCTCTATGGCAGTTGTTCTCAAATCTTTTCCACCGCGAAACCCCTTTTAATCTAAAGTGTAACTGCGGAATCCTTGTAATAATTTATTAGTATTTAATAATTAACAGACAAGTGAAAGCTAGTATCTCAATAATTCTGTTCAGTGGGACGAATGTATTTGCTTTTCAAGCCTACAGTCTGGTTTTATGGTGGAAAGTTGTAGTCTCATTTCTACTGTACTTCTGCATTTTGTCTTTTCGGTATTTTGTTTTAGTGAACACATACGCAGAGAATCCAGTGATGAAAGTGATAAGTATTATGGGTATTTTCCGTTTTAGATGTTCATTAAACATATTATTATTATTATTATTATTATTATTATTATTATGCATATTATTGGAATGTTATTATTACGCATATTCTTGTATTATTATTATTATTATCGGTGGTTTCATGTTATTATTGATTCACATCTTCGTAACATTTATATATTTTTATAGTATCCACTAGGTATAAAATAGCCACCGGAGCAGCCCAGTCGGCTAAGGCGCTTGCCTATCGATCCAGAGTTGCTCTCGGGCGCGGGTTCGATTCCTGCTTGGTCTGATTACCTGGTTGGATTTTTTCTGAGGTTTTCCCCAACCGTAAGGTGAATGTCAGGTAATCTTTGGCGAATCCCCGGCCTCATCTCGCCAAATACCATTTCGCTATCATCAATCCCATCGATGCAAAATAACCTAATAGTTGATACAATGTCGTTAAATAACCAAGTAAAAAAGTATAAAATAAAATTTAAAATCATATAGGGCTCACGGAACCCCGGAGAAATGCTGCTCTATGGCAATTCAGCAGTTGTCCAGACTGAAAGAAAAGTGGCCTAGTGTGTACATACATTTTACGAAATCGCCATCAGAGATAATAGCGATAGTGGTAACCACGATTAGAGTATCCAGTATTATAAGCAGTAAAGACCCCTGCAATGGTGTAGGATAATGTTTTCAGAACATGTAATATGCTGCCGTGCCGCATGCTGCAGCTGCCGTGACGGTCCGAGCAGACCTAAGAGGCGTGGTTATAAGCATTAAGGAACTCTCGGCTCAGGACGTGAGACACGGGCAGTACAAAAAGTTATGTTATAAAATAATTATTTATACTTTAAATTAGCACCTATTTCTCGATTCCTCTAAGTGGGACATGGTGTATTGTATTATTTTACATCACAATAACGTATAAAAAAACAGTGTGTTCAAATGTGGTAAAATTTTGATGAAAATGTTGAATAAATGAATAAGCGCGCTGTGTTCCATGAAAAACTTTTTTTTATTGGGTTATTTCACGACGCTGTATCAACATCTAGGCTATTTAGCGTCTGAATGATATGAACGTGATAATGCCGGTGAAATGAGTCCGGGGTCCAGCACCGAAAGTTACCCAGCATTTGCTCGTATTGGGTTGAGGGAAAACCCCGGAAAAATCTCAACCAGGTAACTTGCCCCGACCGGGATTCGAACCCGGGTCACCTGGTTTCGCAGCCAGATGCGCTGACCGTTACTCCACAGGTGTGGACTCCATGAAGAACTATGGCAGTCATTTCCAACTGGACAACCTGTGACGTCGGAGCCCGTTTCCCTTCTCGGAGCAGAGCTGCTAGAGCACGTAAGGGAGGGTAATGTTGTGTCTCCGCTATTTAAGCATCCCCATCCGTTCCATTGCTACTTCCTTTAATTTGCTCTTTCACATATGCTTCCCCTCTTGAAGAGTAAGAGATCAGAGACATGTGAAGTAAAAAAACCATCAGTTCGAAATTTCTGACCTGGAAAGCTCACAAGAATTACTTGGTGAGCTATTCCACGTAAGTGGGTGATCATACAATTTTTTTAATTTAGTAGGTTATTTTACGACGCTTTCTCAACAGCTTAGGTTATTTAGCGTTTGAATGAGATGGTGATAATGCCGGTGAAATGAGTCCGAGGTTCAGCACCGAAAGTTAACCAGCATTTGCTCATATTGGATTGAGGGAATACCCCGGAAAAAACCTCAACCAGATAACTTGCCCTGACCGGGAATCGAACCCGGGCCACCTGGTTTCACAGCCAGACGTGCTAACCGTTACTCCATAGGTGTGGACAGGGTGATCATACAGGCTATTTGAATGTAACTCCTGGCATACATAGGACCCTTCACAGTTTTTTTTTTGTAATTTTTAAATTTATGTCCCAGTACCTTCCGAGCACTTCTGCACTGGTCATCACTAGATCAGTGAGATCCTACAGTCAATACTCAGTAGAACCAGAGTTATCAATTGTCAAATCAAATATCACCAAGTAATACCACAGAAATCACCAGAAAATCACCAAAACGTACATTTTATTAATTTTACTTACAGTATTAGAAGGATTAGACAGGGTGTAGAAATATGTTTTTTTCATATAGCAGAAGGACAGTGTTTTACACACCAATTTTCATTATTGTACAAGATACAGTGACCAAAAAATCTTCCAATCTTGAACCGTTCTCGTTTTTAATTCTTTAGTTAGTCCATTTTTCTGATTGCCTGGGTCAGCCTGTGTCATTCAGAAATATTCATCGACATACTACAGCTTTGTACCGTTTCTTCAATATTGCTCTTGGTGCCTTATTTGACATTATTTTGGTTTTGTTGTGGTTCATTGAGAGGCCAACGTCTTTGCCATAGTTGCTTAATTCTTGAAGCATTTGTTATAGTTTGTAGGATGATCTGGCAAATAACACAACATCATAGGCGAATCTTAAGTTGATTTATCTCTCTCTATTTATGTTTATGACGTACTTGGGCCATTTTAATTGATGAAACGATTGGGTGTCTACTGACTGCGAGAAATGTTAATAAGCTCACATAAGAAACGTTCCAGAAGGAGAGACGAATTGGTTGAAAAACTTAGTTTTAGATGAATGCTGTAAATAAGAGAGAGAACGAAGACGAATCTGAAGAGAAAGAAGGCCAAATGTCGCAAAGAAGGTCACGGAGGAAGCAATTAATAAAGAAGATGACTGCTAGTGTAGTTACAAACTCCTTGCAAACAAGTCAAGTGTTTGCTGAACACGTAGCAAACAAAACGACTTGTAGCCACGCAGATATTTCAACCTGACGACTTCGTAACGTTTCCTGTATTGTGACATACGACTCGACATTGTATGGATTCACAGAAACGGATTTCATATACAGGGGTGTACAAGAACACTTGTCGCAGTGTATATATAAAGGCTCGTCTCCACTATTAAACATTTAACAACAACATGTTAAATGTTAAATTGTTTACAGTTAACATCCCAACATGTTGATTGAACGTGTTAATGCTAATTTCATTTAACACTTTGTCCACAATGTTAAACATGTTAAACTTGACTTTCTTTGCGTAGTCCACCATAAACAGTCTATGAGATTTTAATGTAGACATTGGACTCAGATGATGATTTGACTTTTGTAATTGCCTCTATTGCTTGTTGCAAGATCTTGAAAAGGAAGAAAATGAGAATGTGGGTGTGGCAATAGCTTTGTAAAAGACACTATGCAGAAGACATTCTAAACGAGCTTAAAGTGGAAGATCGATTTGGATTCAAAAACTTACCCTGAATGTCAGAACACGATTTTAATATAGTGCTGCAAAAGTACTTCCTGTTACATCAAAGAAAGACACAATTTAAGAGCAGCCATTTCATCGCAATTAAAAAAATTACAGCGCGATTGATTGACTATCATAGGACCTGTGACATCATAGATGTTAAAGGAGTGGGTAATATCGTATAATTATTTTTTCCGAAGTTTTACGAACGTTAACATACATCACCAAATACGAACATTACTGACGTCAACATAGCATTAACTTTTAGCGTACGACGAGGGTGCAAATCTATCTATTGCATTCTCGAGAACAGTTAATTAATAATTCCAGTTCTCTAAAACGCTTGGCCTTCTTTGTTTTGTCTCTGTATTCATTTTCAGACACATCCCACAAACAAGGCCTTTCCATCAGTGCATTAATTTTATTCTAGCGTATTTTCTTTCGTCCATTCCATTATTTCGAACAACTTACAGCCAACAACAAGGACAAATCTATACTAATAATAAATCTGTAGCCGAAATTTTTCTGGTAATTTTCGATTTTCCAAAAATAATTGGTCCTAACATATATAATTAATCACCCTGAAACCGAAAATCGCTTTTTTGAAATTTTTGTTTGTATGTCTGTCTGTCTGTCTGTATGTTTGTTACCTTTTCACGCGATAATGGATGAACGGATTTCGATTAAAATTGGAATATAAATTATGTTCGTTGTAACTTAGATTTTAGGCTATATGGCATTCAAAATACGTTATTTAAAAGGGGGGTTATAAGGAGGCCTGAATTAAATAATTCGAAATATCTCGCTTATTATTGATTTTTGTGAAAAATGTTACATAACAAAAGTTTCTTTAAAAATAATGTACGATAAGTTTTATTCCTTGAAAAATTTTGATAGGACTGATATTTAATGAGATAAATGAGTTTTAAAATTAAAATAACTGCCATCTAAGGCCGTGTAATAAATTAAAAAACAAATGACTTCGTCTATAAGGGGCCTTGGACAGCAACAATCGAAAGCTATGAAAGATAGCCTACAGATAATGTTTCTGTGTTTGTATGAAGTAATATCGGAAGCTAAATTAACCGATTTGTATAATTAATTATTAATTCACCATTGGAAAGTGTAGTTTCTCTAGATGGACATAATGCTATAATGTTATTACAGTAACTTCTGAGTGAATCGAGGACAGGTAAGATTAAAATAGCTTCTTATGCACAGAAAACTTGACAGGCTATTCTGTACATTCGTTTCCTGTATTTCCTAAAATAATTTTTATGACCAAATGAGTGGTCTCTGGATCAAAATGATCGCATTTTAATTATGCAAATACAATTTAAATTAAGTAACATAATAAACGATTTATCCTTATATCAAACACGAATGTTCCCTGGGTCAAATGTCCTATTTTAATCATGTAATTACTTTATATTTATTTCTAACGGGTGCAGCGGAGCGCACGGGTACGGCTAGTGATAGTATAAAATAATCAAGATACGCGCCACAATATCGAAGCTTCGTTGTTGCTATGGAAACTGTACGAACTTTGCCGAACTGTACCGATGCTGCACGAGCAAATGAATTGACTTGACATGTTTTCCATTGCTGCTGAAAACTATCAAGATATCAGTATACATAATGTTTTCAGGTCCTTCATTGCAAACTCAGCATCTCCAACCTTCCCTCTTTTCCGCCATCCTCTTCGTCTCTGCAAACGACCCATAGCCTATATCTTAACGTCTATCATCTGATACCTTCTTCTGCTCTGAACATTTCCCCCGTTCACCATTTCTTCCAGTGTCTCCTTTAGTACACATTTTTTTTTATTTTGTCTGTCCATTTCACACGTTCCATTATTCTCCATATCCACATTTCAAATGCATTTAATCGTTTCTCTTCGCTTCGTCGTAATGTCTATGTTTCTGCCCCATTAAATGCAACATTCCACAGAAATAACTTCACTAGCCTTTTCCTTAGTTCTTTTACAAAGTTCCGCTGAAAATGCTTATTTTTCTATTAAAAGCATGTTACTCTTCTTTTGACTCCCTGGCAGCAGCTCATGTTACTCCTCATAACCAAAGCTCGGAACTTGGGGACTTGTGTGTCGTGTGCATGAGTAAGGTTAAGGTACGATGTATACAAAGCTCACGGTGCAAGTGCTCAGGGACAGTCGTGTGTACTAAGAAAGTGGTCACATCGAATAACAGGAAGACGGATGGGGAAACTGTGTCATTTCGAAGCCAATGACATTCAGAGAATTACAGGAAAACGGTCTGTTTGAAGAATTAGAAAATACGTGTTATTCGAATGGATATTATAGAAGTTTAAAAATACATTTTTTAAACTTTAGATACAGAATTCGTCGAGGAATTCGGAGGAGATACCTTATTTGTTTTCGAATGGAGAGTTTATATTTTGAACTTACAAAATATAAACTCTCCACACATACATTAGAGGCATTCATTGAAAGACATTGCAGTCCCTTAAATTAGTAGAAAATCTGTTCATAGCCGTGGATCAAGTCGTAGAGGAGCCTGCCCTAATAGTGACACACAAATTGAAAATTATTTTCGAGAAAAATTTAGGATATAGGCCTACTTATTTTTCTCAGATACGAGATCAGCTAGCAAGGCTGAAAATCGACCAGAAAACAGTGACAGTGAAAATATTCAGTGTTTTAAGTTTGCTCTCGTCACTTCATATGATGTGGAAATACATTTTTCTCGTTTCATATCATATGAAGAAGTTATGGGTTCGGAAATATTCGAATACACTGTAATAAAATGTACAGGGGAGAACAATAAAGTTGATATATTTCTCATGTTTATTTTTATTATATATTATATGCTAAAAATTACGTGTTTCAACCTACCGTAATACTATCAATATGTTCTCGCTTAACCACGTGTAAAGACACAAGTCCCCAAGTTCCGAGCTTTGCTCATAACACGCCCCAACTATTTGAAGTTGTCTACTTGTTCCACTGTCTCATTTCGAAATTGGAGACAAAATATGTTGGTGACATAAGTGAATCGGTGACAAAATGTTGCAGTGGCAAAATGTAATATGTGACGAAATCACCGGGTGACGAAAGATCGGTGACGAAAATTCCGGATCCCCCGTGTATTATAGTCACTTCCAACATTTATCTACTTACGAAAAGAATGGCTTTTAAAGTGATAGGAATGTTTAGATTTGTTAGTGGTTTGTAATGATGCTCTAAGCATATTCCTTTCTTTCCATTAAAAACACTGTTAAGATCTTCACCTTACCTAAGTGAAACTCCTTTAGACACGGTACGAGTGGATGACTGCAAAACAAAATTCTGTGACGGACGTTGTAATGGCTGGTTCACAATAAACGGGGAACAGAAACGACAGCGAGAACGGAAATATTGTTAAAATAAATGTATTTAAATGTGAACATTCACAATTAACTATTAACATTTCCGTTCTCGTTGTCGTTTCCGTTCCCGGTTTATTTTGAACCAGCCTTAAGAGGACTTTGCGTGTTGTTACTACGGGATTGTGCGTGTTGCTATGTTATCACGTAAATGAGGTATTTGTTTTTCCTGTTTTCCACAAATTTACACAAATTAGTGTATAAAATGACGTGAGGCTGCTGTCGGGAAGTGCGTCTTCTGTATAGTGTTGCGACATTATACAGTCTAAACCATGAATGAAATTGCATTGTTGAGCTTTTCGCTATAAAATATGCCAAAATCGGAGGTTGAACGAATGCGATCATTCCTATGAATCGCCACAAATTGAGACAATAATTAAAAGCAGTAGAAGGGGGACGAATGCGAGAATGCAGTACAAATAAAAGACATTTTCTCCCTCTTCTTCAGTTCAATCAACTAGTGCGATGTTTGATCCATCTGGTGTCAGTGATTCGGAATTAAAATATCGTTAACTTTAAATCGAATAAAAGTGCTCATAAACTATCTGAAAAACAATTTATAAACAATCAATTTTTTCTTTTGTACTTATTTTTCATACCATATTTTACTCGTAGCTGTCATGACTAGGGACCGGATTTTTAATGTAGTATCAAGTTGTGAAATATGTACATATTTATGTAAGAAAAATAAACTGAATATGTACCAAAATATGTAAAATCATGAAAATATTTAATATCAATATGTGGCAGGTATAGGATAGGTAAGACTGTCCAGTTGTTATTTCATAGAGCACCCGATTTTTTTTACCGCACACTTGACACATTACTATTTTTCCATCTGTAGTGAAAGCTTCGTCCATCGCAATCCATGATTTTATTTTTGTTGTTAGGGTTGAAGATACAGGGGCCAGTTTAGTTAGTTAAAAGCAGTAGATAAATTCACTTGCACTTTATAGGTACTGTAAGTACTAAAACTAGAGAACTGAGTGAAATCAATGACACAACAGTACTGCAAGTACTGTTTTACTGTACTGGATTAGGAGAAAATAAGAGGAGATGTGGAACACATGCATTTTAGCTGCTCCCTGTAAGAAACAAAGTACCTACTAAAATCTCAAACTATAGGCATTGACATACTATTGTTTGAAAAGTGACATTCCTGTCTCATTCAGAAGGGCAGAATTATTCCAGCCGAGAACCATACTTAATAATTGCTCGGTCTACTAAATATAAAGTAAAGAGGTCAACCAATAACGTGAAAAGCTATTTATTCTAATCTTTCAACATCTTTCCAGTTTGTTCCTTTACTTCAGCTTCTTTTCAAAAGTCGGCTACTTTATTGCGGCTCATGCCAGACTTGACACGGGTTTTCCCTGGAAGGATTAGGAAGAGGGTTGGTAAGGTTGCAAATTGCATGGGAACGGCTTGTTAAGACGTGTGCAGAACAATTATAGTTGGAGACAAATTATGTCGTCGTCGTCCGACTTCACCGTATGAAGGCAACGCTACTTTCTGAGTGATTTTTACAATAAAAGGTAGTTGTATGAGAATGGTTGCCTTTTGTTCACTCATATTTATAGTGGGCGGTATGGGGTGAGTGCCTCTCTTACTTCCTGGAACTAAGAATGTTATGTTTCGTCCCGAAATATGTGCTTTCTTGCGTAGGTAAAAGGCTTTTTAAATATGTGTATTTCAAATTGTAAACTTCCCCAGTAGGAGTTTTTTTTCCTCCTTTTAGAGAAGTAAAAATGAATAAAACTCCTGAATATGTAGATTTATATAATACCAAGCCATAATATGTAATGTGGGGTAAATATGTAAAAATATGTAGTATCAAATTTTAATATATTAACGGTAATTACAAGATTCGCAAAGATTTGTTATTTATATACGGTTAGGTGGAAAGGAATATAATATGTAATTACATAAAAACACGGTCCCTAGTCATGAATCATTTTCATCTTACATTTTAAGGGGTATTGAGTAGAAAAATGTTAAATTTAAACCTAATGTACCTTCTATCATTGCTAAAAATTAAAAAAAAGATGTACTACATATTTAGGCTTAAAAAGTATTTTTTTTTCGTTCGTTACTGTATTTCCGGAGAGATTATAGGCCTAACTGCACCAGTAGGATCGCGATCCCCATATTGTCTTTATTTCTCGTATGGCCTCACACGTACCTTCTGCGGACAAAGGAAATGCTCCAGAGCATTGAACAGTTCGTTCATCTCTGCAAATAAAAAAAGAAGAGAAGAAGAAATGAAATTCTTTTTGTCCCCTTTCCTAAGAACCAGCCCGAAGTGAAATTATCTAGGTACTATGGGGTTTATTGTTACTATTCTATCTTCTTTTATCTTCGTAGCAAAAAAATCTTACGACAATAGGGAAAAAAATTGGGTTTACATTCCCCGTTTTTGTTTGTGCTCTTTCTTTGTTGATCGTAATGGAAGTAGGTGCTGAGGATTGATGGAGGTCGTTGTTAACACATTGCTGAAATTTCTCTACAATTGCGATTGTTATATTTTATTGTTGGACGATGCTGTTTGATGGCTTTTGAGTGCTGGCATTCGTTTTTCATACTTTTGCAAGGGTTGGAATTATTCATTTTGTTATACATGACATGCTAATTCTGCAAAATTGTACAATTTTTATGAAACTTTAACATCCTACTGCCAATGTTAGAAAATTGCTGTGCGTCCAAATATTTTTTATGTGTAAAGAAGCAGGTTGAGAAAATTATGATACAGTTTGTATTGTTAAAATAAATGAAATACGTTTTCAAATAATGATGAATTTATTTTCCAAAGTTGTGTTAAATTTTATCAGTAAGAAGAATGACTATTAAACAAAAATTGTTAGGTGAATAAGTGAAAGCAAGTTTATATGTGTAATTTCTTAATTTACATATATTCTAAGTTCCAACATATCAGTTCAAAATATCCATCAAGAGTTGAGAATTTATAAAGTACAGTACGTCTCAAGAGGTAATAAATTACTGCAAGTTAGAAAATTGACTAACTTGGTAAATTTCTGTCATTGTAAACATAATATAATAGCCATTCTAGCGTATCATGATAGTCCTAAAAGTATCATAAAAGCTCTAAAATGTGTATCATAATAACCCTAAAAAGTGTATCATAATCGCCTAAAAAGTGTATCATAATCGCCTAAAATGTGTATCATAATCGCCTAAAATGTGTATCATAATCGCCTAAAATGTGTGTCATAATAACCCTAAAAAGTGTATCATAATAACCCTAAAAGTGTATCATAATCGCCTAAAATGTGTATCATAATAACCCTAAAATGTATATCATAATAACCCTAAAAAGTGTATCATAATCGCCTAAAATGTGTATCATAATAACCCTAAAAAGTGTATCATAACGCCTAAAATGTGTATCATAATAACCCTAAAATGTATATCATAATAACCCTAAAAAGTGTAACATAATCGCTGAAATGTGTATCATAATAACCCTAAAAAGTGTATCATAATCGCCTAAAATGTGTATCATAATAACCCTAAAAAGTGTATCATAACGCCTAAAATGTGTATCATAATAACCCTAAAATGTATATCATAATAACCCTAAAATGTATATCATAATAACCCTAAAAAGTGTATCATAACGCCTAAAATGTGTATCATAATAACCCTAAAATGTATATCATAATAACCCTAAAAAGTGTAACATAATCGCCTGAAATGTGTATCATAATAACCCTAAAATGTATCATAATAACCCTAAAAAGTGTAACATAATCGCCTAAAAAGTGTATCATAATAACCCTAAAAAGTGTATCATAACGCCTAAAATGTGTATCATAATAACCCTTAAAAGGTATATCATAATAACCCTAAAATGTATATCATAATAACCCTAAAAAGTGTAATATAATCGCCTGAAATATGTATCATAATAACCCTAAAATGTATATCATAATAACCCTAAAAAGTGTAACATAATCGCCTAAAAAGTGTATCATAATAACCCTAAAAAGTGTATCATAACGCCTAAAATGTGTATCATAATAACCCTAAAATGTATATCACAATAACCCTAAAAAGTGTAATATAATCGCCTGAAATGTGTATCATAATAACCCTAAAATGTGTATGATAATAACTCTAAAAAGTGTATCATAATCGCCTAAAATGTATATCATAATAACCCTAAAAAGTGTAACATAATCGCCTAAAAAGTGTATCATAATAACCCTAAAAAGTGTATCATAACGCCTAAAATGTGTATCATAATAACCCTTAAAAGGTATATCATAATAACCCTAAAATGTATATCATAATAACCCTAAAAAGTGTAATATAATCGCCTGAAATATGTATCATAATAACCCTAAAATGTATATCATAATAACCCTAAAAAGTGTAACATAATCGCCTAAAAAGTGTATCATAATAACCCTAAAAAGTGTATCATAACGCCTAAAATGTGTATCATAATAACCCTAAAATGTATATCACAATAACCCTAAAAAGTGTAACATAATCGCCTGAAATGTGTATCATAATAACCCTAAAATGTGTATCATAATAACTCTAAAAAGTGTATCATAATCGCCTAAAATGTGTATCATAATAACCCTAAAAAGTGTATCATAATCGACTAAAAATGTATCATAATAACCCTAAAAAGTGTATCATAATCGCCTAAAATGTGTATCATAATAACCCTAAAAAGTGTATCATAATCGCCAAAAAAGTGTAAAATAATCGCCTAAAATGTGTATCATAATAACCCTAAAATGTGTATCATAATAACCGTAAAAAGTGTATCATAATCGCCTAAAAAATCTATCATAATACCCCTAAAAAGTGTATCACAATAACCCTAAAAAGTGTACCATAGTAACCCTAAAAAGTGTGTCATAATTGCGTAAAATGTGTATCATAATAACCCTGAAAAGTGTATCACAATAACCCTAAAAAGTGTATCATAGTAACCCTAAAAAGTGTGTCATAATTGCTTAAAATGTGTATCATAATAACCCTAAAAAGTGTATCATAATAACCCTAAAAGTGTATCATAGTAACCCTAAAATGTGTATCATAAACTCTTAAGAAGTGTATCATAATAGCCTTAAATGTGTATCACAATAACTCTAAAAAGTGTATCATAATTGCCTGAAATATGTATCATAATCGCCTAAAATGTGTATCATAAACCCTAAAAAGTGTATCACAATAGCCTTAAAATGTATATCGTAATAACCCTAAAAAGTGTATCACAATAGCCTTAAAAAGTATATCGTAATAGCCCTAAGAAGTGTATCACAATAGCCTTAAAATGTATGTCTTAATAACCCTAAAAAGTGTATCACAATAGCCTTAAAATGTGTATCGTAGTAGCCCTAAAAAGTGTATCACAATAGCCTTAAAATGTGTATCGTAGTAACCCTAAAAAGTGTATCACAATAGCTTTAAAATGTGTATCGTAGTAGCCCTAAAAAGTGTATCACAATAGCCTTAAAACGTATATCGTAATAGCCTTAAGAAGTGTATCACAATAGCCTTAAAACGTAAGATATCCTAATACCCTAAGACGTGTATCGCAATAGCCTTAAAATGTATATCGTAATAACCCTAAAAAGTGTATCGCAATAGCCTTAAAACGTATATCGTAATAACCCTAAAAAGTGTATCACAATAGTCTTAAAATGTATATCGTAGTAGCCCTAAAAAGTATATCACAATAACATTAAAATGTATATCGTAGTAGCCCTAAAAAGTGTATCACAATAACCTTAAAATGTATATCGTAGTAGCCCTAAAAAGTGTATCACAATAGCCTTAAAATGTATATCGTAGTAGCCTTAAAAAGTGTATCACAATAACCTTAAAATGTATATCGTAGTAGCCCTAAAAAGTGTATCACAATAACCTTAAAATGTACGTCGTAGTAGCCCTAAAAAGTGTATCACAATAGCCTTAAAATGTATATCGTAGTGGCCCTAAAAAGTGTATCACAATAGCCTTAAAATGTATATCGTAGTAGCCCTAAAAAGTGTATCACAATAGGCTTAAAATGAATATCGTAGTAGCCCTAAAAAGTGTATCACAATAGGCTTAAAATGAATATCGTAGTAGCCCTAAAAAGTGTATCACAATAGCCTTAAAATGTATATCGTAGTAGCCCTAAAAAGTGTATCACAATAGCCTTAAAATGTATATCGTAGTAGCCCTAAAAAGTGTATCACAATAGCCTTAAAATGTATATCGTAGCTGACACTATTTTCAGTAAAAGGAAAATTTAAAAAATATCCTATCTTTATTCATTCAAGAGTAATAAGAAAAGTAATCTAGTATCACATCGAAGTTTTTTTCAAAATACACGACTTCCTTTTCTTTTAATACATTTATGAGGCTAAATAATGATTTTTTTTAAACTTTGTTCTATATTTCTCCTTAGATGTGCTGTCTGATATATATATCAGCCAGAAACTCAATCAGAGGTAGCACTTCATCTGTTAAATAGTAATTTCTGCCGCATGCAACAGCCACGTGAGAATGGATGAAATGCACATTGAAACTTGATGGCTTCATTAGCAAGTGTATCTTCCTGTTGTTTCACCACACGCATTTGCATGGGACACCGAGGATTATTCTTATTTTTTCTTGGAATGGGTAGGCGGAACTGAGCCTCACGCAGCGCCTATTTTACGCAACCGGCGCGGCGTACAGCAGTGTGCTGGGGCTGTGTGAATAGTTGAATACGTGGCGCACGATAGTGTTTTGTCGAGTATAAACTCGCGTCGCCGCCGCTCAGTCGGCCACCCACTTCGCTGCGCTGACCGTGACCACCGAGACCTCGGAGTGGACTGCGCATGCCCGCACGGCCAGCCCGAGGAGACGAGACGATCGACGATGAGAGGCAGTTGTAGTTCGGCTGCGAGCTGAGTGCCGATGTTAGGTTCGCTCTAATTTAATTTAGATAAGTTTTTCGATAGACAAATGTGTTGACTTTATATCATTAATAGTACTACTATTTTATAGCTCGAACTTATTAACTTCAAGTACGGAGAGGGAAAGCAGTGCGCTGTCAGTCTGATGTCTTGCATTATACAGAATGGATGGTAACCTCTGCACCAAAATTTAAATATAACAAAACTTTTATTACACTTTCCCTTCAATGAAGCACCGTTAAGCAGGAAAAAATAAATAAATAAATAGACGGACGGACGGACGGATGGATGGATGGATGGATGGATTGATGGATGGATGTATAGACGGAGAGATGGATGGATGTATAGACGGATGGATAGATAGATAGATAGATAGATAGATAGATAGATAGATAGATAGATAGATAGATAGATAGATAGATAGATAGATAGATAGATAGATAGATAGATAGATAGATAGATAGATGGACGGAGAGATGGATGGATGGATGGATGGATGGATGGATGGATGGATGGATGGATGGATGGATGTATAGACGGATAGACGGAGAGATAGATAGATAGACGGAGAGATAGATAGATAGATAGATAGATAGATAGATAGATAGATAGATAGATAGATAGATAGATAGATAGATAGATAGATAGATAGATAGATAGATAGATAGATAGATAGATAGATAGATAGATAGACGGAGAGATGGATGGATAAATAGATCGATCGATGGATGGATGGATAGATGGATGGAGAAATAGGTAGATAGTTGGGTAGATGGATGGATAAATGGGTAGATAGATAGTTGGATGGATGGATAAATAAGTGGATAATTATGTGGATAGATGGATGGATGGATAAATAGGTGGATGGATAGATAGATGAATGGATAAATAGGTGGATAGATGGATGGATAAATATGTGAATAGATGAATGGATGGATGGCTGGATAAATAGGTGGATTTTCTTCTTCTTCTTCTTCTTCTTCTTCTTCTTCTTCTTCTTCTTCTTCTTCTTCTTCATGCATTAAGCCCTACAAAGGCTTGTTGCGCGCTCCAAATTATTAGTTCATTGGTCTTTCCATAGTTTTTTTGGTCTTCCTATGTTACGTTTCCCTTCTGGTATATGGATTTTTATTTTTTTATTTTAGTAGGTTATTTTACGACGCTTTATCAACATCTGAGGTTATTTAGCGTCTGAATGAGATGAAGGTGATAATGCCGGTGAAATGAGTCCGGGGTCCAGCACCTAAAGTTACCCAGCATTTGCTCATATTTGGGTTGAGGGAAAACCCCGGAAAAAACCTCAACCAGGTAACTTGCCCCAACCGGGAATCGAACCCGGGCCACCTGGTTTCGCGGCCAGACACGCTAACCGTTACTCCACAGGTGTGGACAAATAGGTTGATAGATGGATGGATGGATAAATAGGTGTATAGATGAATGAATGGATGGATAAATAGGTGGATAGATAGATGGATGATTAGGTGGATAGATGGATGGATGATGGATAAATAGGCGGATAGATAGATGGATGGATAAATAGGTGGATAGATGGATGGATAAATAGGTGGATAGATGGATGGATAAATAGGTGGATAGATAGATGGATGGATGGATGTATAAATAGGTGTATGGATGGATGAATGGATATATATATGTATATAAATAAAAATAAATAAATAAATAAATCTCTTTATCCAATGTTTGCAGTACTCTATTGCGGTAATGGTCCAAGAGAAATGGCTGATTGCTATACAAGCAGTTAGGTAAAAATAATCTGAACAGTTAATGTCTTGAATCTTTTTTTGCAAATTAAACCGTTTAGCTATGAATTTAAACTGAATAATAGCGAAAATCGTTGAAATAAATCTTGCAACACAGCGCACGTCGCGTGTCACCGACTAACTACAGTGTTTATCTGTTTGTAGTGTGAATAAATACTTACAAAGTAGGCCTAAAGATAAAGTCAACCCCATAATCGACATTTAACGGCAGTATAGATAAGGATTGTATGTCTAATGACAGAAGGCCTAATTTTGTAAGTCTAATGACAGTTTGTCTTTGGAACCGAGTCTAATAGAACCTAGACCAATTTACAAAAATGTCTAATACTATATAGTCTAACTCGCATTGATGTCTAATATTATTGTGCCTAAATTATAACAATAATACGTCTGTTAACTGTATATTATTGTTTATTACATATAACTCAGGATTAAAGTACAGTAGGCCTAATGTTGAAATAATTGAGCAGTGAAAATCTAGATTAATCTTCATTTCCATCTTCCTATACAACATGGAATTTCAGTCTGTACCTTAAAGTGTTTAGGTGAGGGATTTGAACTTTTTCCATTGCTGGTTGTCACAATCAAAAATTAAGACACAACGTTTCGAAGGGTGATTCTCCCTTCGTCTTCAGGTGGAAGGAAGGAGAGAAAGGAAAAAAATTACTGTTGGGATCGTTACGTACAGCTATTCTGTATGACTGAATAGCTGTACGTAACGATCCCAACAGTAGGTTTTTTCCTTTCTCTCCTTCCTTCCACCTGAAGACGAAGGGAGAACCACCCTTTGAAACGTTGTCTTAATTTTTGGTTGTGACAACCAGCAATGGAAAAAGTCCAAACCCCTCACTTAAACATTAATGATCCACCATTGCTTTCCAACCCATCATTTAGATCAACACCGTACCTTAAAGTTCTCAATGACAAATCAATTTCTCCACGATCTTTATACTTCTGGTAACGTGTTACTATTCTCTCTACTTATATTTGATTAATTTGGTACTATTTCTTTACGGGATGCTGAACTCTTCCATGTCCTGCCAGGGCAATATAGGGGAAACCTGTGTAAAACGGCCACCTTAATTTTAAGTGTTACTTTACACAACTTTCGGTGTGCTCAAGAGTCTAAATTTAAAGGTGTGAGTTATATATCATCCAAGGACAGTGATATGGCATTTTTTAAATTTTGAAAAAAAAATATATATTGTCGAAATTAAAATTTTTCAGAAGTGTAATATAATGGCCGTTTTACAGTGGCATCTATGTAAAACGGCCCAGTGTATATTATGCTAGAAAAAATATGATAGAAAACATATTCAGTTGAAAAATACATACAGTTACACGATATTATTTATTATCGTGAAAGTGGAACATGTTAATCTGATTAACTAAGATCATATAATTGAAAAGAATGCATTAATATGGTATCAATTATAACATGAATTAGGACATTAAAATTTAATAGTCTAGCGATACAAACCGCAGGTGAAATCATCGTCTGCTGCAGGATCAAGTCCAGGAAACTCTTCATGAGCCCATTTCATGCACGACATACAGCGAGCCCATCCTTCACCACTAGCTGAAATGGAGTGGATATTTTCTTGACAAAATATGCATTCAGCATCTTCCTCATCGTCTAAATTCTCTTCGCTACTTGTAATTTCAATGTTCTTAGTATTCTTCTTTTCCAAAATTATTTTATGATACATGTTTCTTTTTCTAACTATTTTCTTGAACCTGGCTGCTTCAGCTTTCTCTTTTAGTTTTTCAGCACATGGCATCTAGGCTATATTCCTTTCTTCGACTCGCCGTCTCAGATTGGTTCTAGACAAATCATACATTTTGCTTGCCTTCGTAGTTCTCATTTTATTTTCCTGAACAGCTTTAATGGCTTCCCTCATATTTTCCCTGTTCCAAGAATTTCTATCAGTGTTCCTAATACGTCTACTTATAGCCTAGTTGATACTGGAAAAGAAACCGAATTATTTGTAGAAGTTCTAGTGTTTCAATGTATTACGTCAGAGATATCAGAGTAAAACCATCAAGCACAGTGCTAAACGGCCAAGCACTGTGTAAAACGGCCACCGTGCATGGCCGTTTTACACCGAACACATGCATCTAAACAAACAAGCTTATAGCATAACACCGCCATCTTGAAGTAGTTTCGAACACATGCATGTTGAACTTTATAACCTCTGTTACATCAAGCAGTAGATAAACATTTCACGTTATGTATATTATGTATGAAATTATATCAAATAATAAGTAGATACCTTAGATCAGAACCTCCAAAAACAGTTATCATATCGAAATAATCATAAATTGTGAAGACAGCCATCCACGACTTTACAGACCACTTTCAGAAGCAGTTCTGACGTAGTGCACTACATAATCGGCAATATGGCAATGCTGCTAAGGGTATGCTTACACATGGCCGTTTTACCCAGGTAGGCCGCTTTACACTGGTCTCCCCTATATTCTAAAAACTTCCATATGAATGCATGATGAACAAAGCTCGGAACTTGGGGACTTGTGTCGTGTGCATGAGTAAGGTTACAGGTACAACGTACACAAAGCTCACGCTGCAAGTGCTCAGGGACAGTCGTGTGTACTAAGAAAGTGGCCACAACTAATGACAGGAAGACGGTCGACGAAACTGTATCATGTCGAAGATAATTACAGGTAAACGGTATGTTTCAGGAATTAGAAAATACGTGTTATTTGAAAGGCTATTATAGAAGTTTGAAAATACATTTTTTAAATTTTAGGTACAGACTTTCGTGGAGGAATTCGGAGGAGATACATTATTTTCTTCGAATGGAGAGTTTACATTTTGTAAGTTGTGCCACACACACAAACAGAGGCTGGAAAAGGGCATTCATTGAAAGACATTGCAGTCCCTTAAATTGGTGGAAGATTTGTCCGTAGCCATGGCTGAAGTCGTAGAGGGACTTGCCCCAGTAGTGACACACAAATTGAAAATTATTTCCGAGAAAAGTATTTTAAGTTTGATCCCGTCAACTCATGTGACATGGAAATGTTTTCTCGTTTCAAATCATGTTTACTAACATGCAAAGAAGTTATGGGTTCGAAAATCTTCGAATGTGCGTAGTCATACACTGTAATAAAATGTATACAGCAGAACAGTAAATTTAATTTATTTCTCATTTTATTATATATATGCTATAAAATTACGTGTTTCAACCTACCATAATACTATCAATATGTTGTTCCAGACAGAAACCATTTTTATAACAAACCTGACAGTACCTCCGTACTGGAAGCGGGAGTTTGTTGACATTGAAGTCCCGTCGCTTAGCCACGTGCAAAGACACCAAGTCCCCAAGTTCCGAGCTTTGATGATGAGTTATAATAATTTTTTGGAATTTCGAGTGCCATCCTTCAACACTATTTATAGTTCTTTGGAGTCCAATGAATCCATTTTCCACACTTTGTAGACTTGAATGTTATCCAAGTCCTCATTGGTGACACTAGTATTACAAGCGTCTCTGAGTGAACATATCCAGTAGATCCTATTGCTGGTTCTACTCCATCATAAGTGGTAGTCAAAATTATTATGAACAATAATTTTTTTACCTTTAGGCGAATTAATATATATGTATTCATTTTGCTAAAAATTTTCTGAAACTGACAAGGTACCGGATTACTAAGGAAACGTATGTTCATTATCATAACAATACTAACTTTTTAATAAGTATTGTTAAATTTATTTGATATTTACACCTACATTTTATTTAGAAATTTACACATTAGACGTAAATTTTACTTAGACATTAGACATTTTTCTTTTAGACCTGAGTTGTTACTGGACATTTATTAAACTTAGGCCCAGTTTCACCAACCCTTCTTAAATATTTAACATGTCGTTAAGGCAGTTTAACAGTAAACTTAACGGAAGAGATGTTGTTACTGCTAACATCATGTTAAACCCACTGTTAATTTAACATAGCATACTCCCGCAGTTAAATCCTTAACGTCCTGTTACAGCGTGAATCATGGCTGTCAGAGAACATGTGTTACACGCCGCATTATTATATCGAGATATATTTGCAGTGAAAACAATTAGCTGCAATCACTACTTCAGCATTTTTAGTTATTCAGAATAGATATGTTCACAAATACTAAAATGATTCATATTAATATTAGCACTGCATCCGCAGTAAAGAGAAGATGTGTTCTTATTAACGTAAGCATTTCTGTGATTATTATTTCGTATTAATAATCAGATAGGCTATAATTGCAGATTTTCAAAACGATATTTCTTTATTTCACTGATTTAAGAGTTCACATGTAATTATGACCAATGACGTGTGAAGATATGTTAGATATATAAGATATGAAAATAATGTTAGCGCTTACCATTGTAGTATTCAGCATCAAAATTATTTTCATTTTCTATTGGTTCAATTTGATCCTGGATAATTGAAAGAATATTCGTACAAATGTCAATTTTGAGAGTGAAAGTACCACCAGCGAATAGGGATTATAAAGAACGGACACTTCGCGTCGCACAGTGGTTCATTTTCCCGAATTCCTGGCCAAAACCCCAAAACTGAAACATATAGGAGAGGATTGTTTGTTGTCTTAAGTTGAAGGACAGGGCATGTAGACATCGTATGTCTTATCTTCCATCTCCAGTCCTGTGCTTGTAAATACGTGGCTGAAAATGCGTCTCTCTTGGACAATGCAGTTACTGAGGTTGCGTGGTGAAAGAAAGGTCATTTTTGAAGTCTTATAAATAAGTGGTATAAGTTTGAAAATAAAAGCTGAAGCATGGATTCGATTCCTGGTGGTGTGTAGAATATTTGAACATAGTTTTAATTTATTACTTAATTAACTAACGGCATTTAGATATTAAATAATATAGTCATGTTGATTGTGGTTGAAAATGTGAAAACTGCAGATTCACGGAGGTTAAAAGTTATCGGTCCTGCGAGGTCCTGTCAAGTTACTCATTACAAATCATACCTATATGGATGCTTTTCATGTACCAATAAAGAAAGTCTGCCCCCAACTGCCACTGGGCCCACTAGCTCGAATTTAGTTTTGAAGTGCGCACAGCGTCTTTGCGTTGTAATACAAGGGAGTACCGGAAGGTAACGCACAACAATTATTTAACGGAATACTATTTTGGTTAGGACGTTCAAATTTGGGAGGTAGTTAGTTTGAATCTTGCACTACATACAGCAATGATTCGATTGGATGTCACCCTGGCTAAACAAGCTGTAACTACTGAGTAAAAATTACGCGTTTTCTGCCATCATTCACTTGTGAAGGGCAGCGAGGTGTAGTCCATTTTTTTGCGAAAAACAAAAAAAAAAAAAAAAAATCGAGTGAAGTCCACAGGGAAATATTGGAGGTGTATGGCGCTTGATTGTCTGGACGATAGCAACATCTCCAGGTGGTGCAAGTTCTTCGAAGAAGTCCGCCGACGAAGCACGTTCCGGCCGACCAGTGACTGCTGCAACACCACCCAATGTCAGAGGCATCATTAAGGCGGCAATCATCCACACTACAGTCCAGACCTTGCACCCTCTGACTTTCACCTCTTCGGACCAATGAAGAAATTGCTAGGAGGACAACGCTTCGGTTCGGATGAAGAAGTGAAATCGGTCGAGCGCAGGTAGCTATAGGCCTACGCCCAAAAAACAGTTTTATGAACGAGGTGTACTGAAACGTGTCACGATAGGAGAAATATATCGAGAGACTTGGTTCCAATGTCGAAGAATAGGTGAAACCTCTAGCTTTCTTGTGCATTATTTCATTTTGCTTACCTATAAAATACGTTGCCACAAAAAAATGTTGTGTCGTATATTAATCCTTCATCAATTTATTAAAATTTGAATTATTTCTGTAATTCCTTTCAGGACATGAAAGTCATCACATAAACCTCACTAGGCGTGAATTGTTCACTATACTACAGGAACGTTCATAATCTAATTTTGAAGAAAAGTATGATTATTTAAGAGAACGCATTAGAATCATGACCGATTCCCCTGCAACATCATCCGCTGAACTAAAGAATGTGTTAAAACATTTAATATATAATTTTAGAATCAGATGGCAATGGTCAAATAGGACAGTTGAAAGATTCCTACCACAGAATACGAAATGGCTTGAAAATCTGCGAGTTTTTCAATATGCGTTACTGAAACGCAGTAGAGAGTCGAACGTCCATTACTAGAATTTAGTAAAGTGGTGAACGTTATAAAAGACGAAAAGCACAGGGATTAAGACAAAACATAGGTCCTTCAGAACTCGCATATGCCACACAAATGAGTCTTCGTGAAGCAGGGGAGATTGTTACTACTGCTGCTGCAATACAAGACGTACAATTTTCAACACCAACCAGTACGTCAACATGCAGAAAAGCTTATAAATTAAGTTCAGAGCATTGTTCATTCTAGTTGAAGTTAAATTAACAAAATTCCATTATAACCTGATTAGGTCCGAGACTAAAAATCCATCGCCTACATTTTCCAGCAATAGAGAACGGTGCTAGATGCACAAAAGACATGCTTTCCGATACCAATGCCATTCAAATAACAGAAAAGTCTGCTGAAACTGATCTGCAGGCATTGTTGGACCATACTTCATAAAGAATATTGAAAGTCCCAAGAAAGAAACTGAAGCATTTGTCTGCAGATGTAATGTCACTTCTGTCAGCTCCAGATGCATCTACACATTTAGGTGTGTCCACTCAGGCCTCTGATAAAGATTACTCCCTTATCTCCGGAGACTAGGATGCTAGCGAATGAAATAATTACTGTACTATACACACATTATATATAGATTTATGTATATAGATAAAATAGACTATAACTTTGAATACCCTAAGAAGCAATGAAATGATCATGCACGCAAAAAAAGCATATACTATAGTTATTTATGTGAATTTACTCGATATTTAATTCTTAATTATGTTACTTTTACGATTTGTTTCAACTTTGTTACGTTCAAATTAATTCAAACATCTCTAGAGGTTTTGGCCAAGAAATTGGGAAAATGAACCACTGTGCGTCGGTACCTTTGATGTAGCCGGACTGATTTCAATGACCTTCAAGCCAGCTAGAGCGTGAGATTCTGCTTTCTGCCTAGAGTTGGCGCTGACATCACACCAGCTAGCAGCCGACACAGCGGAAATATAACACACATAATTAATGCATCTGGGTACATTATGTACTCAAATAAAATAAATTGGATCCATAAAATAATAAATCCGTCATTAACTGTAATGTCTAGACTCTGGAGTTCCTTTATAATGAGAGTTGAGACGTTCATCCCAACAACTATTAAAATATGTAATGATTTGATAACACTGAAAATGGAAGAAACAAAACTCTCATGACAAGTAAAACCATATACCTATATTATATTATATACAAATATTAAACGAATTTGATACATAATTTTATAATGTATTATATTATTTTATAATATAATTTATTATATCTGAAATATAAAAAAAACTAGTTCGTGACTGAGAAATAAGGAAAAGCTGTTAACTTGAATTTATTTGAAGCAAAGCGTTATTGGATTATGCAATAAGGTAGGCGATGTTTGAATCCTGTGTCTCAACTCTATTCTCAATTATTATCTTAGCCTGTGCTCGATTACACTAACCTCTAGCGCTTGAAAGTAGTACTAAACGCTGGCGCACAGAGAAACAAAACACAGGAAAATTCGCTCAGTGTCCATTCTTTATAATCCCTATTCGCTGGTACCACCGTCAGTTTTCAAATGTTCCACTGTATCTTGTGCATGACCCGTCTTAGCATTTCTTTTAATATTTTCATAACATTGATTTGTTTCATAGTTTGCGTTTTCACATCCAAATGGTGATTGAAAATATTGGGTTAAAGAGATCCATGCTTGTTCCTTTTTCCTGATGTAAATTCCATCACTACGTTTGAGTTCAATTACATTCATATAATTGCTAGATCTACTAAAATAATTATATTTCTCATATGAGGTAAACTTACTGCTCCTTACACTTTCTTTTTCTCGATTTCCGTTATAATTATGTTAGTCTTCAATACTTCCATAATGTAAAAAATAAAATTCTCCGCTGAAACAAATGACTACACCAACTAAAGGCACATTCAGTAAACTTTCATACAATCACTGCTTCTTTGATTCCTGTTACATTACTCTTAACATCATGTTACTTAACGAAAGTACCACAAATGGTTGGTGAAACACTATTACACTAACAGGATGTTTAATTTTTAACAACACGTTAGTTAACATGCTTTTACCGTTATTTTAACGAAGTTTGGTGAAACTAGGCCCTAATGTTTTATTAGACCTACTGTCCTTTAGACCTGGGGCCTGTTTCACAATGTTTACAAGCTTTGTAAATTGTAAAGTTTGCTTGTAAATTGTAAACTTCTGTTTCACAATCTTTGTTTGTAATGTTGAACTTTACAAAGGAAATCAAATCTTTACAAATTAAATTTTGCTCACTTTACAAGTATTCTGTTTCACAATGAAGCGTAATTTTACAAACGTGTAAACTTTACTTGTAAAATTAGCACATTTTCTACAATACCTCTGAGATGTGTAAAGTTTGAGATTGCAACAAATTATGAATAAATACAATAAAGAAATACTTATTAAATTAATTTTTGAGTAACTACATAATATTAAGAATTAAACTAACGCAGTTTTGATGTTATTAAGGAGTTCTAAAGACTCAGACGAAGATATTAAATTTAGGCCTAATCAAACGAAGACGTATACGTAAAATTCTCCGGCTAAAAATTAATAACACGTTCGTATCATTGTATGAATTTAATGAAAGGTTTCGAATGAGTCCCGCACTATACTTCAGAATACCGCGTAAGTATTTATATACGAAGACTGTATTTAATAAATACTCGCACTTAAAAAAGAAGTTCCCTGCACCAAAAATAAATAATTCAATACTGCAGTAACGACACTACTTATGCGGTATTCTGAAGTCGTTTCGAGTCCCGTTTCGCTGAAATCTCTCCTATAAGATATGGGACATCATATCCAACATCCAAAAGGGAAGAGTGATGCCCTAACCTCAAAGCGAGAACTGTATTGTTTTATGTTGGTTGCATACTAGCTGTCAGTTCCGTGCGTTAGCAGATAAGCATGGAATTTCTAAGATATCAGTGTGCAAAAGTGCCCACAGGGTGGTTGATGTTGTTAAGAGTTAAATTCGGGGCAGGTTTTTGACCACCAAAATGTTATTTACTATAGCACAGAATTTTTATGGTGTTGCTGGGGTCACTAATGTTTGTGAGGTTATGGATGCAACATTAATAAATACTGATGGATCAACACAAAAAATGAACCTGATTTTGTAGTTAGACATCGTAATTATTTTATCAGTTTCATATCTGTACGTGGAATAAATCTGTTATTTACTTATTTGACTGAATTTGGTGCTAACTTTGGTCATTTAAGTAATACAGACGTGGACAAATTATTAGACTTTTTCTTGGAAACAATAATATAATTCGTCATATCAACTATCAGTATAATTCACAGAGTCTCTATTATTGTAAATATGATTGTTTTACATATTCTAGTATATTGCCCCAATGGTTAAGTATATTTTGTCTAGCTGTGTTGGTACTACTGGTGTTTTAATTATATACTGGAGAAGATATTCAACAGTCTGTTCTCCCATGGCCTGCAAGAACACCGGACTTGAACGAAATTGAAAATCTATTATCTATACTGAAGAAGAAAGTGAACGAAAAAAGGCTTACAACAAAACATAGACTCATTTAAGCACTGTCTGATATCTGGCAAAATGATGCTGATATTCAAGGAAAGTGTCAAACTTTGGTTTGCAGCATCCCTGACAAAATTAACGTGTTAATAAAGAATAAGGGAATGTTCACAAAATATTAGTAACGTCCAGGCTCAACTTTCTGTTCCTTATTTCTGTGCAAAATACATTTTTGTTCATTATTTCTGCCGATAAATACAGCTTTGTTGCACTTATAATTAATTTAGTCTAATAATTTGTCCACGTCTGTAGGCGTATTGGTATACTCGACCAATCACATCACATGAAATTCCATTGTTGCCAATATATAAAAATCTAAATACTTTTAATTTTCTTTAACAATACTCTATATTTTCTGTTGGTGAAATATGAATCAGCAAGCTTAGAATAATCTATTTTATTACAAAATTTAAACATATGTATCGATAGTAGTAAAAATACAGCGACTTCAGCTCTGCTCCTTAGCGATTTTTGTAAACTGTCGTTGGCGATATTGTGTAACCAATAATGCGTATTTGTAAATTTCTTTAGCTGATTTTTTAAAGTTCGTCAAACTTTACAAACTAATAAGCTAGCATTGTGAAACTCAATTTACAAGCATTTGTAATCTTTTACTTGTTATTTGTAAATTGTTAATTTGTAATTTGTAAGGATTGTGGAACGGGCCCCTGATGTCCTTAGACGTAATGATCTCAAACCAAATTGGGAACATTTTGTGTGCGCAACGGTGGACTGATTAATTTCATAACAATCATTTGTTTCATCGTGACATATTTTTTGAGGTTTGCATTTTGTTTGCTTTCCGTTGTCTCTGTGCTTAATGTAGAACTGTTTCTGCATCAGTGTTGGAATAGAACCGCAGAGAGGAGTAGGCCTAATACAAATTCTTGAACGTGTGAGAAGTTACAAGAAATTGAAAACGGAATTAGTTGTGTAATAATGTATTTTTGAACATGTTTTAACGTATGACTCAAGGAGGTAAATAGGAAGATGCGTGAGTCATTTGTCCCAGTGACTTCGTTGTTCCATTGTCACGATGTTGAAAACTGTTCTTTCGTATCCATGACACCCAAATTAATAAGAATCAGAAACACCTGCGCTATCCTAAGAAAACCTCTCGTAAAGAGAGAGAGAGAGAGAGAGAGAGAGAGAGAGAGAGAGAGAGAGAGAGAGAGAGAGAGAGATGATTCGCGACGGGGTATATGCACGGAACCGTGAATATTTCCACTCTGTGTCTATCGTTGTCACCTGCAGAATTTCTCACTTTCAAGGGGACATCACGATATAGAACCATGGTCGTGTATCAAAACATACCAAGTTACAGGGTTAGAAAATTAGATTTCAGCACATCTAAGCTGTGTAGCAGTAGCCATTAAAAATATAGTTTTTAAAGGATACAATCTTTAGATTCCTTGACTACCCAATCGTAAGGACACGGTGTAATTAGCCTACCCAAATATTTCCCACACGAGACCGCATTCTTATTTTAGAACTTTTCTTTTCGTGGAACGTCTCCATTCGACTTACATTAGTATAAAAAAATATAAGATTTGGTGGAACAATTTCTTACACTGACGTCATATTTTAGTCGTTTAGAAATGCTTACGTCATATGCGATAAACTCAATACTGTGAACGATTTCATTGCTTTAGACCAGCGGTGACCAAAGCGGGTGTCGTGATTACATCGTGTAATCACAGACATTCAAACGGGTACGAGGAGTTTCCTTTACATTGCTGTGTGTTTCATTCACGTACTGAAGGCAAGCAGTGGCGGTATCATGTCGCTCTACAAACTCTGTCTCTACAAGCAGTAAGAAGTGGTTTCGTAAAGAATGAGAAGAAGAACTTCTTGTTGTTCTGTTGGACAAAATGTAATATGTTTACTTTGCTCAACGGTTCAATTAGGAGTATATGGAAACATTAATTGCCACGCTGAATAGTGTATTATTATTATTATTATTATTATTATTATTATTATTATTATTATTATTATTATTACTATTATTACTATTATTACTATTATTATTATTATTATTATTATTATTATTATTATTATTATTATTATTACTGATATTTTTAGATATTCTCCCTAGAGGGATAAAATTATTAGGTTTTATCTCAATTTTAATCTTCTTAATGTTTAGATGAGGGTAACTATTTACAGTGAAACCTGCCTTTGCGGTCACTTCATTTAAACGGCCGTCTGACCAAAAGGCCAATTTTCTCTGGAACCAAATGGATTTTCCATAAGATCAATACAAATTCTCCCTTTATTTAGCGGCCATCTCTTGCGCCGGCCAGCGGCCGGGGTCTATTTGGATTGGAACCTGACTATAACAGTCACTGTCCAACAAAAAATCTTTTCACGGATACTGTCTGACCTATTATTTCAATGGTTACGAGGACAATAGCTAAGTGTACAGCAGTACACCCTCCATATCTTGGGGTTATTTGGTTACTGTTTTATGACTCTTTTGTCACTTTCCACTCCGACCCTGCACAGCTATAAATTCTTACTCGTTTTTAAAGGATTGAAACACGGACTTTTTCTATCGAAAATGTCACAGTATGTTTTAGGTCAGTAGTTAACCATTCGAATTTTTTATATTTTTTTCTCCTCTTTCTATCTTTCTATATTCGGGCCAGCTTTTACGAATTTTTCTTCTTTTCATTCAGTTGATTCAAAGGAACTGTGAAATTAGTTTGAGAGAGAAATCATATCTAACAATAAATCTAGAGTGGTGTTAAGTTTAGAGGCGAGACGAAAAATGATTGAAGAAAGTGAGAAGGGAATATGTGCGAGAAAAATTGCAGAAATATTCAAATGTGGAACGACACAAATAAACGGTATAATTAAGAATAAAGATGAAATATTAAAAGAATGAGAGAAAAATATGCGTGGTGGCCAAAAAAGGAAGAGAGAATCTGTGTTTGGTAATGTGAATGATTTCGTTTACGAATGGTTCAAGTGTGCGAGGGAGAAGAAATTGCCAGTAAGCGGGCCTATGATTCAAGAGAAAGCTCTTGAAATTACCAAAGAACTCAATGTAAGCAATTTTTTGCTAGTAATGGGTGGTTAGAGCGGACATCATACGTCCAGCCCCTTGATCAAGGTATTATCCATTAATTTAAACTTAGGTACCGCAAGCGAGTTTTGAAAAGGCTAGTTGCAAGAATGGAAGAGGCTGACATTAATATGCACGATTGTTGTATGCGCACAGTACTAAAAAGTCAATGAAATTCAGAATTTTCATGCCGATTCATAAAAACCGCAACCTTAATCAAGCGGCCACCTGATAAAACGGCCATTTTATAAGGTAACTTCAGATGGCCGTTTTAGACAGGTTTCACTGTATTAGTTATTCATTTAATAATAATACTGTAGAAAAACTGATTCAAAATTATGTGTCAACGTTCTGTTAAACGCCAGGAATTGACATGTCTTAAATCATAGCCAGGAAGAGAAAGATGAGATAAATAAATGTAAGGAAGTCAGCTACGTAATGGGGTGTGAAATATCTCGTGCTCTAAAGTTTTTTAATAGAACAGAATTTCTCAAAAGAGTAATGATTAAAATAACTTAAATAAGTTGTCCATAAGAAGTTTTTAATTTTGAAAAACTACGAATTTCTCGACCAATTATCGAGAGAAGAATTTAGAAAATACCTGATTATATTCAAGAGACTGGTTAAAAAAAAGCAAGAAAAATCATATATTATTCACTGGCTCTTAATGACAGCAGTGACATTACTGATACAGCAAAGCTTGAGATTTTTATTCGCGAGATTGATCAAAATGTTAGTACAGGAACCACCACTGGTTGTAGTTTTCATGTCAAGTACCTTTCCTCCGTCTCCTTACTTCATAGGCTGTCTGTCGCATGTAATCACTGCAGCTCGAGTTTTGGTTACCGCTGCTTTAGACACAGGGAGTCCGCATATACCTCATGTTTGAGGGTGGTATTTCTTCATAAGAGCGATTCGTATGGAAAGAGATAGACTTCACGGCCTTCGGATATGTAGTAGCCAGTGGCGATTGTTTTGTTGGTTATTAAGAAGTTGTTTAAGTGGAGTATTTCTGATTAGCGTGCTTAAAATACTTTTAGGCACGGAAATTTATTTTCAATCACACTAATTTATGGATGCGAAAATACAGGGTGATCCGTTTGGGTATGGATAAAATAAAAACACCGTAAAACAGTAACTACTGAACTTTTATTTGTTGCAACTTTGTACATACAACACTGAAAGATAGGGGATTCCTCAGAGCTAAACATGACCCCTATTGCGCACCCTGCACAACTCATAACGGTGATGCAATTCAGCCCATGTCCGTTGTAACATAAGATGGGTGATATGTTGAAAATCTTGAGTAATTTTTACTCTCAGATCATCAAAGTTCCTGGATTTCTGTGAATAGACAATGTCTTTAACAAAACTCCACACGAAGAAGTCAGGTAGGGTTAGATCTGGGGAGTTTGGGGACCAGGCCAAGAGATAGCTGCTTCTTGTACTGGGTTTCCTCTGCGACCTCCTGCATGTTTTTCTTTAACACAACCTGTTTCTACAAATGTTCGATACCACAACATTATGGATTCATATTTAGGTACATAACGCACACCATACGTCGAAATTCCCTTTGAACTCTTTTAACACTCTCAAATTTAGCATACCAAAGAACACACTGTGCCCGCTGTTGATTTGTAGTAGCCATTTTAATCATCTACGATTTTTATTTGTTCTTTCAGATTATGCATTGTTGATTGTCATATATGGAAACTCCTTCTTTTAATCATAGTATAACCAGCTAGAAAATTTTCCTACTATCATAATAACTTTATAATAATAAATTAATATTATCCATTCCCAAACGGATCAGACTGTAGGCCTATATTACTTTTTGCCCGATCGTTTTTTAACAAACTTACCGACATTCTTGGTAGGCCTTGTAAGTTAAACTTACAACATACGTGCCATAAGTAAGTAACAAATTAATGAATAACACCTATCGACAAATACGAATAATAAAAAATGAATGATACCTATCGACAAAATAACAAACGGCGATCACACATGTAAAAATAAACTATTTATTTGAATTAAAAATTATTAATAATAATAATTCATTTTTTTTACTAAGATCAGCAAAAAAATAGTGTGCAATACATTTTTGACTGAATATTTTATGACTCATGGAACATAATCTAAAAATGTATTTCGTTTGACTAGTACATGAAATGATTAATATAGCTAGAGAGTGCTTCATTGTTCTTGTTCACCTCAAATAACTAAAGGTACGGTCACACATCGCTACTTTTGCAGCGCAGCTTTTGTACTGCAGCTGCAAAAGTTGCGTGTCGTGTTCACACGTAAGCCAAAAGTAGCGCGCTGCACGCTACTTTTCGTGCTGCGCAACCCGAGTGCAGCAAAAGTTGCAACTGGAGGTTGCGAGTCTGTTCACACACAAGGCGCTACTTTTGCAGCCGCAGTCATGCTGCAGGTTTCCGTCTCCGTGTTGACTTCTCAATATACATTTTGTGGTTACTTATGTTCGCATTATTAAAGGCCCATTCACAATGAAAATTAAACATAACCGTAACATAAACACAGAAGTTTGCGCCCAGGCTACCAAATGGGATCATTCACAATGATTCACATAAGCATTGACATAAACATTACCGTAAGACGTTAACATGAAAGTTTGCAAAGTCCAAACTTTCATGCTTATGCTTACGTGATTTGCAAACAACACAATCGTGGAGCGCTGAAGTATACGACAGAATATGAGGAAATGGCGTCGTGGTTATGTTTCCATGGTTACCAAGTATGTTTGCTGTTATGTTTATGTTCCCGTCGTGAATGATGGTATGACTTCTTGATTTTACCGTAACGTTTACATTCTTAAGTTAACGCTTACGTTAGGTTTAATTTTCATTGTGAATAAGTCTTTAGAAACTCATGCGAAAGCTTCCTTATCTATTATTTGCTTTTCTGTCGTATCTAGTATTCAGAAATTGGCATTATTTTTACTATAAAGCTTTTAAAAACACCTGTATACTTAAATGATAACCAACAGTATATTCACGTAATCAATGTTGGCAACCCTCCTGTTTGGAACTACGGAACTACGCTACGGAAAATTAAAAAAATGAATTATATCGTCAGCAATTATGCTCAGACTGTGTTGTGTATTTAATAACTGTTACAAATAATTTATTTTCATTACATTTAACATTAAAATATATCCAAACAATAAAAGTATCATTGGCACATTTAGGTGATAACACTGGTCGCAACCGCAGCAAGTTTCAACAAAACCGATATAAAAAATGCTACGGCTGCAACCCTGAGAACTCTGTTCACACGTCGCTACTTTTAAGCTGCGCGCAGCATGGAAAAGTAGCGAGCAGCAGGTTCGGCAGCCGCTACTTTTCGGGTTGCACCGTTGTTCACACGTCGCAGTACAAGAGTTGCGCAGTTTTTTGTACTGCAGCGCTGCAAAAGTAGCGACGTGTGACCGTACCTTTTATGTTTGGACAGGAATTGAAAACATTTTTTTGAAGTTATTTTACAAGAGGCTAACATAAGTATGGAGATTTGGTTCATGTAATTGCATTCGTATCGTCTTGTCAAACATTTCCTCGTTCCTGTAAATCTCACTTTCCACACTTGTATCGCAGTATACCATTTCGATACTAAAATGAGAATCAAAAAGTCGTTATTATGAAACGACTGTCTAAAAATACATTTAATTAATACAGTTTATTCAAAACATTTTTAACGTTTCATTTTGTAATTTGTTATCTCCAATTTGGGTCATACTTGTTTTACTCTTATCAAAATTGCTAACAGGAGAATTATAGAAATAATTTTTTCCTACTTTTATTTTCGTGTCTGGAAATGAATTTGATAATTAATTGGAGAATGCACTGCCAGTGGTCGGTAAGCATTGTCACGTTCTCAAATTCACAGCCAGCGGCTTATATATTTGGTCGGAGTGAATGAAGTTTCATTTTGAGACAACTACACGTCCGGAGTGCTTCCTTAAGTGTCTTTTACGACTCCGGCACTAAACCCAAAGCCATCAAATCTCTCAACTCGGGCTTGCCTCAATCGACGCGATTCTTGCCCGTCCGTGAGCTGCAGAAACAGTTCTCTGCAGTCAGTAGTAGTTTCTGATTATAAAATGAATGGAGAAGAAAGTTTATTGCTCTCTGTTTTTCACACGATCTCAAGTTGTGAAATAAAAATAACCGTGAATGAAGAACATTCTTGGGCTATAATTAGAATGGTTATTATGTCAAGGTGTCGTGTAAATGAGTCAGTAGTCTCTGAATTATTTATAACGACGCCACAACAACTACATAGTCGCATAGCGTCTGTGCAATTTTTTAATAGTTAGATGGTAACCTGGTGTTATGAACTTATGAGTTCGAACCTATATTACGGGTCTTATAAAATTACTGCCGATTTAACACAGTTATTTCCACATCGTACTGCTCAACATAACAGTGATTATTCCTAACATTTTGCTGTCGTCAGTCCATTCGATAACAAAGATTTTTCAAATAGTATTTTAAATAAAAAATATACATATAACGGATTTTCTTATCAATTAGGACTCGGGAGTAATTACGATTTAGTCTGAGTCGGAAGCAGTTTTAATGTAGTCTGAATCGGAAGTAGTTTTGATGTAATCTGAGTGGGAAACAGTTTTGATGTAGTCTGATTCGGTAGCAGTCTTTATGTAGTCTGACTCGGAAGAAGTATGATGTAGTCTGAATCGGAAGCAGTTTTGATATAATCTGAGTCGGAAGTAATTTTGATGTAGTCCGAGTTGGAAGAAGTATGATGTAGTCTGAGTAGGAAGTAGTTTTGATGTAATCTGAGTCGGAAGCAGTTTTTATGTAATCTGAATCGGAAGCAGTTTCGATATAATCTGAATCGGAAGCAGTTCCGATGTAATGAGTCAGAAGCAGTTTTTATGTAATCTGAATCGGAAGAAGTATGATGTAGTCTGAGTCGGAAGCAGTTTGATGTAATCTGAGTCGGAAGCAGTTTTGATGTAATCTGAGTCGGAAGCAGTTTTGATGTAATCTGAGTCGGAAGCAGTTTTGATGTAATCTGAGTCGGAAGCAGTTTTGATGTAATCTGAGTCGGAAGCAGTTTTGATGTAATCTGAGTCGGAAGCAGTTTTGATGTAATCTGAGTCGGAAGCAGTTTTGATGTAATCTGAGTCGGAAGCAGTTTTGATGTAATCTGAGTTGGAAGCAGTTTTGATGTAATCTGAGTCGGAAGCAGTTTTGATGTAACCTGAGTCGGAAGCAGTTTTGATATAATCTGAGTCGGAAGCAGTTTTGATATAATCTGAGTCGGAAACAGTTTTGATGTAGTTTGAATCGGTAGCAGTTTTGATGTAATCTGAGTCGGAAGCAGTTTTGATGTATTCTGAGGCGGAAGCAGTTTTGATGTAACCTGAGTCGGAAGCAGTTTTGATGTAACCTGAGTCGGAAGCAGTTTTGATGTAACCTGAGTCGGAAGCAGTTTTGATGTAACCTGAGTCGGAAGCAGTTTTTATGCAGTTTGAATCGGTAGCAGTTTTGATGTAATCTGAGTCGGCAGCAGTTTTGATGTAATCTGAGTCGGCAGCAGTTTTGATGTAATCTGAGTCGGCAGCAGTTTTGATGTAGTCTTGAATTGGAAGTAGTTGTTATGCAGTTTGAATCGGTAGCAGTTTTGATGTAATCTGAGTCGGCAGCAGTTTTGATGTAATCTGAGTCGGCAGCAGTTTTGATGTAGTCTGAGTCGGCAGCAGTTTTGATGTAGTCTTGAATTGGAAGTAGTTGTTATGCAGTTTGAATCGGTAGCAGTTTTGATGTAATCTGAGTCGGCAGCAGTTTTGATGTAATCTGAGTCGGCAGCAGTTTTGATGTAATCTGAGTCGGCAGCAGTTTTGATGTAGTCTTGAATTGGAAGCAGTTGTTATGCAGTTTGAATCGGTAGCAGTTTTGTTGTAGTCTGAGTCGGAAGCAGTTTTGATGTTTTTTGAGTTGGAAGCAGTGTTGTTATAGTCTGAGTTGAAAGCAATTTTGATGCACTCTGATTCGGAACTAGTTTCGGTGTGGTCTTCAGGCAGAAGTAGTTTTGATGTAGTCTGATTTGGAAGCGGTTTTGATGTAGTCTTGAATCGGTAGCAGTTTTGGTGTAGTCTGAGTCTGAAGAGTTTTGATGTAATCTTGAGTTGAAAGCAGTCTGAATCGGTAACAGTTTTGATGTAGTCTGAGTTGGAAGTATTTTTGATCTAGTCTCAGTCTGAGGTAGATTGATGTCTTGAATTGGAAGCAGTTTTGATGTAGACTTGATTCGGAAGAAATTTTGATGGCCTTGAATCTGAAGTGAGTTTGGTATAGTCTTGAGTGGAAAGCAATTTTTAATGTCTTGAATCTGAAGGTATTTTAATGTAATCTTAGTCGGAAGCAGTTTTGATTTAGGCTTGAGTCTGCAGAAATTTTGATGTAGTCTTGAGTCTGAATTTATTTCAATGCAGTCTGAGTGGGAAAACTTTTAAATAGTCTATGTCTGAAGCAATTTTGTTGCAATCATAATCGAAAATATCTTAAAGAGTTTTGGAAGCAGTTTTCGGTGAAGTCGGAAACAATTTTGGAAGAGGTAAAAATGTGTAGACTCCGACTTGGTTGGTATTCGTCTTATAGTTTGGGAGAACATTGAAGAAAATCCTATCAGACAGGATTTGGATCCAAGCTCAGGCATAGCATGGGCACGAATATTTCTCACTAATCACTAGACCACACCGGTCACCCTGAACTAATTTTATTGTTCTCTGTAATACATTATAGTGTGGTGCTGCAGAAATCATGTAAGACAGTGAAGCTTTTTGTAACATTTTTAGACCACTAATCATAGTTGCTGTGGTGATGGTATATATGTTTGAAATACGTTGAATTGCTCTTTATAATTCTTATAACCTACATGTTCAGCAGCTTTTTATTACACTATTATCAGATGGATAACTACCGTACAGCAATAACTTGGCAAGGCTTGGCGTTATTGCTGCCTATTATGATGTCTGGTTTACTAGCTTTACTTTTTCTGTCTTTATTGTAAAATTTCACAGTTCAGTGATGTTATTTTGTCATGCAGATTATAGTACACAGCTACTGTTTGTGCCATTTCCTTGCATATTTCATAATTATAATTAATTTGCATGCATTGGTAAGCAAGATATTCACTTGATGCTAATCTAGGATATCCTGATACCAGAGCTGCAGTAATTATTAAACCCTTGTTGAATCTTTCGTACACTACTTTTAACACTTGAATAGAAATAATTGATTAAATGGCGATCTTACTCGTATTAATTATGAAAGCATGTGCGGCTTACAGCTGCTTCGGTGCTACTTGACACCATCCTCAGAGCCTTCTGTGTCTCGGCGTCATCTCAACTTCGCTGCCTGTTGTGTGGTTGCGTTCGTGTGATGAAGAGTTGAGTGAAATAGTGTGTGTGTTCTGAAATTGATCTGTGTGTTGAGAATTTCATTAGGGTGTGTTTTAATGTGTTTGTATATTTCATATTGTTCTAGTGTGTTGAGTTTTTTGTTTTTGGGTTGTATGTGTAGGATTTCCATGTCTGTATTTATGTTATTGTATGTGTGGATGGCATTACTTATGTGTTCGGCATATATAGATGTATTGTGTCCTCTGGTTATTGCTTTAATGTGTTCTTTGTATTGAGTTTGGAATGATCTGCCTGTCTGTCCAATGTAGAAATTGTCGCAACTATTGCATGTGAGTTTGTATACGCCTGTGTGGTTGTATTTATTTGTTTATGTTGTTTGTGTGTTAAGTTGTCTTTGTAGTGTTTTTTCTGTTCTGTATGCTATGTTGTACTTCTGTTTTCTGAATGAGGATGCGATCTTGTGTGTGTTTTGTGTTTTGGACAGACAGGCAGATCATTCCAAACTCGATACAAAGAACACATTAAGGCAATGACCAGAGGACACAATACATCTACATATGCGGGACACATAACTAATGCCAACCACACATACAATAACATAAATACAGACATGGAAATCCTACACATACAACCCAAAAAAAAAAAAAAAAAACTCAACACACTAGAACAATATGAAATATACAGACACATTAAAACACACCCTAATCAAATTCTCAACACACAGATCAATTTCAGAACACACACACTATTTTACTCAACTCTTCATCACACGAACGCACCCACACAACAGGCAGCGAAGTTGAGATGACGCCGAGACACAGAAGGCTCTGAGGCTGGTGTCAAGTAGCACCGAAGCAGCTGTAAGCCGCACATGCTTACATAATTAACACGAGTAAGATCGCCATTTAATCAATTATTCAATTATTCAACTTCTGTTTCTTCCTTTCATTAAACACCTAAGCCGAAACGTTGCAGGTTCGATTCCTGAAGGTGTCATTGATTTTTCTCCGTTGAACTGTTCCTACATTTTCATTGACCAGAAATGAAGAATGTTCGTTTTTTTTTTTTTTTTTTTTTTTCAAATACGAACAGTTAGGCCTAATATATTATGTATTGGTGGAAGACAAGGCATGATTTTTTAAACGTGAAGCGGTTTTCTACGTACCACTCGAAAGAGAAACTGTAACAAAAATTACACTATTCCTGCCTCCGGCGTAGCTCAGTCAGCTGAAGCGCTTGCCTGCTGATCCGGAGTTGCGCTCGGGCGTGGGTTTGATTACAGTCCAATGAACGAAATGTGTCAGCATCATCTTCGTCTTAAGTAGCAGCATTTTATTGTGGTTTTTAATCCCTCTCAAGCAGGAGTTGCTGCTTCAAGCCATTAGTATTAAATTAAAATGCTGCGAGTATCAAGACAGAAATGAAAAGAAATATCAAACTTTAATTTCAAATCTGAAACATTCTTGCACTGGCAACTATGCCTACAATAACAATGTCGCAGTTGTAGGAATTCGACGAGTCTTCTGTCAATTTTATTTATTCATTTACATATTAATTAATTAATTTATTTATTTATTTACTTATTTACTTACTCGCTAATGCACACATTCATTAGTTATTTATTTACTTATTCACTCATTGATTTCTTTACTTATTAACTGATTCATTTATTTATTGATTTATTTACTTAATTACTTACTCGCTCATTCACTCATTCATTTACTGATTTATTTATTTATACACTCATTCATTTACTGATTTATTTACTTATTCACTCATTCATTCATTTATTGATTTATTTACTCATTCATTAATTTACTGATTTATTTGCTTATTTAGTTATTTATTCCCTCATTCGCTCATTCATTTACTGATTTATATACTATTTACTCATTCATTCATTTACTATTTTATTTACTTACTAGCCGTACCCGTGCGCTCCGCTGCACCCGTTAGAAATAAATATAAAGTAATTACATAATTAAAATAGGACATTTGATCCAGGGAAGATTCGTGTTTGATAGAAGGATAAATCGTTTAATATGTTACTTAATTTAAATTGTATTTAAATAATTAAAATGCGATCATTTTGGTCCAGAGACCACTCATTTGGTGCAATGACAATTCCTTTAACATGTTTCTTAATTTTTATTACATGCATCCATACTTTAATGAAGACTGATATATCATTTAGATTTAATGTTTATACTTTATATTACTTGCTATATGTTTCCATTGAATTATGATAATAACTTAATTTTAACCCTTGTTTTCTACGTATTCAGTAAATGGCGCTTGGGCCACTATGGTTCTGAACCCTTCAAATAACTTAAATAACTTATATTATATTATATTATATTATATTATATTATATTATATTATATTATATTATATTATATTATATTATATTATATTATATTATATTATATTATATTATAAAAATGTGTTGATAAGTAAGTTTTTAATTTGTTATGGGGGCTCTTGAATCTCAGGAGGGACAAATTTTATTTTACAACAGCGCAACATATTCTGATTGGCTCATTACCCAATTTTTTTGCATTGCATTTAATGCATATGTATTTTATGTATTTTAACACGATTCAATTGAGCATAGTTAAAATTTGGATTATAAAATAATGGAATGCTAAGCTAACATTTTATTACTGCATACTTAATCAATACACTTTTGTGGTTCGTTAATTTTCTGAGATAAACATTATTTAAGAAATACAGGAAACGAATACACAGAATAGCCTATCAAGTTGTTTGTGCATAAGAAGCTATTTTAATCTTAGGCCTACCTGTCCTCAATTTACTCCGAAGTTACTGTAAAAACATTATAGCATTATGTCCATATAGAGAAACTACACTTTCCAATGGTGAAATAATAATTAATTACACATATCGGTTAATTTAGCTTCCGATATTACTTCATACAAACACAGAAACATTCTCTGTAGGCTATGAATCATAGCTTTCGATTGTTGTTGACCAAGGCCCTTTATAGACGAATTCATTTGTTTATTTCATTACACCGCCTTAGATGGTAGTTATTTTAATTTTGAAACTCATTTATCTCATTACATATCAGTCCTATCAAAATTTTTCAAAGAATAGAACTTATCGGAAATGATTTTTAAAGAAATTTTTGATATGTAACATGTTTCACAAAAATCAATAATAAGTGAGATATTTCGATTTATTTAATTCAGACTCCCTTATAACCCCCCTTTTAAATCATGTATTTTGAATGCCATATAGCCTAGAATCTAAGTTACAACGAACTTAATTTATATTCCAATTTTCATCGAAATCGGTTCAGCCATTATCGCGTGAAAAGGTAACAAACAGACAGACAGACAGACATACAGACAAAAATTTCAAAAAAGCGATTTTCTGTTTCAGGGTGGTTAATTATATATGTTAGGACCAATTATTTTTGGAAAATCGAAAATTACCAGAAAAAATTCGGCTACAGATTTATTATTAGGCCTAGTATAGATTTACTCATTCATTTACTGATTTATTTTCTTATTTACTCATTAATTCGTTTACCGATTTTTTTTACTTGTTTACTTATTCGCTCATTTACTCGTTCATTTACTGATTTATTTACTTATTTATTCATTCATTTACATATTTATTTACTTACATATTTATTTATTTGTTCATTAACTCATTCATTTACTGATTTATTTACTTATTTATTCATTCATTTACATATTTATTTACTTACATATTTATTTATTTGTTCATTAACTCATTCATTTACTGATTTATTTACTTACTAGCTGTACCCGTGCGTTCCGCTGCACTTATTAGAAATAAATATAAAGTAATTACATAATTAAAATAGAATATTGGGTCCAGGGAACATTCGTGTTTGATAGAAGAATAAATCGTTTAATATGCTACTTAATTTAAATTCTATTTAAATAATTAAAATGCTATCAATTTGGTCCAGAGACCACTCATTTGGTGCAAAGATAAATCGTTTAACATTTTTATAAATTAGTCTTGAATGCATCCTTTAATACATCACTCCAAATTAATAGAGTTGATTGTGTACGAAGATCATTTTTATGTTAACCTTATTGTACATCTTTTTTTTTTTAAGTTTATTTTATTCACGCCTTAACATCTGTGGTCATGTCGCGTGTTTAGAATGTGGGTATATCAGCAGACCGTTTTTACTCTTGTTGAGTTCCTGTTTCTATTGTGTGTTGTAGATGGCTTGTGTTCATGTAACTGATTATAGACTTTGATTAATGTTTTTGGTATTGGTAATTGAGGCGGTGATGAATAATGGCATGTATCTTTCCAATCCGGCATTTGCCTTTATGACTAAGGGAAATCATGAAAAACCCCAGTCAGATTGGTGGGCCACGGGGTTTGAACCCGGGACCCCCGAATGCGTATCTCAAATGCTATCGCCTGAGCCAACTCGCTCGGTTGTATATCATTGTTATGCAAATAAAAAAATGAGGTACCCTACATAAATATTATTTTAAGAAACACAGGAAACGAATACGGGTAAATTATGAGCGTAGGAACGCCATTTCATGACACTTTTAAAATAACTCAGCTCAGATCTCTATGGTAAAATGAGTGTGTGGACCAAATAAAGTTGCAATAATCAAGTTATACAATATTTCGACAGAATATCAAGTTTTCTGTGCTTACAGATTTCTTTTCATCTTACCTCAGTTCTCATTTGTAGCATTACATCCATCTAGAGAAACTACAAATTTCAAATAGTGAAGGTTAATTAGCTTCTGAGATTATTCATACAAACACACAAAATATTCTCTGTATAGCCTATTAATATTGATAAACGTCAAGGCCGCCTTAAATAGGCGGAGTCATTTGTTTTGATTTCATTGTAGCCATTGTCGTCGTTTCTGCAATAACTCCTATATGACATATCGATTTTCAGATTTTTGCTCTATTAAATAACTTAAATATTGATGCAGCAAATAATACAACTTAATTATATTTCTTTCTTTCGAAAATGTAACAATTCACGATCTCCTATGCACTACTGCCATAGAATGAATAAATTTGTTTTTCTTCCTACTAAAAAATGTAATATATTGCACATAGAAGTTACGGAACAACGACACTATAATCTGAGGCGGCGGTGGAAATGTATTGTATTGTTATTTTAAAACTTTTGTATATCCTTAAATATCAGTCCTATCAAAATTTTTCCCGGGATAAAACTTATCGGAAATCATTTTTAAAGAAACTTTTGTAACATTTTTCACAAAAATCGATAATAAGCGAGATATTTCGGTTTATTTAATTCAGGCCGTCTTATAACCCCCCTTTTAAATAAAGTATTTTGAATGCCATATAGCCTAAAATCTAAGTTACAACGAACTTAATTTATATTCCAATTTTCATCGAAATCCGTTCAGCTATTATCGTGTGAAAAAGTAACAAACATCCAGACAGACAGACAGAGATACAAACAAAAATTTCAAAAAAGCGATTTTCCTTTTCAGGATGATTAATTATACATGCTAACTAAATTATTTTCAGAAAAGCGAAAATTACCAGAAAAATTTCGCTTACAGATTTATTATTAGTACAGATAGATTCGCTCATTTACTCATTCATTTACTGATTTATTTACGTATTCATTCGTTCGTTCGTTCACGTAGTCGGTATAGCGCCGGCCTTCCGTGCTCGAGGTTGCCCAGGTATGGCATGTCAGTGTGTTTAAATGCGACAGGCTCATGTCAGTAGATATAATGGCATGTAAAAGAACTCCTACGGGACAAAATTCCGGCACACCTGCGACGCTGATATAACCTCTTCAGTTGTGAGCGTCGTTAAATAAACCATGATTTAAAATTTTACATTCATTCATTCATTCATTCATTCATTCATTCATTCATTCATTCATTCATTCATTCATTCATTCATTCATTCATTCATTCATTCATTCTTAGATACTGAAACAGCTTTCACTAATGTTTCTGAATTCATTACTTTCAGAATCTCAGTGTTCTTAGTATATAAGTTAATTATAGTTCTGTAGGGTCCAGTGAAAACTGTAAGTATACTCGTATACCTATGCACTTATAGTATGTAAGTAGGCCTGTAGATACGACAGTTATCGTTTCATTTTAGCCCCGTCTCCAGTTGCAGACTTCTAGGTTGCGCCCCCTAATTGGTAAAGGCGCATGGACGTGAAAAGTGCGTGTTGAAGTGCTTTGATCCTGCAGATGAGAGGCGTCTGTTTTTCAAACACCTCCGAGGCCTCCACCTTATTACAGACCGCAGAGCAACAAGGCTGTTCCCAGGAGACAAGTGTAAGCCGGCGTACCGTGACTCTGACGTCATCGCCATTGCAGGGCGCGGCCCCGTCCTTGAAGAGAAATTGTGATCTTTTAGCAGTGATGGTAATCATCATCATCATATTCTAACGTTGCAGTTCGCGAATAGAAATGTGAGGGACTGTCAGGGAAAGAAGAGCATTGTAGTAGGACTCCATCGGAATCTTAATACATGCAGGCTGAATCGACAGATGGCACCACAAACTGAATCACGATGTTTACTGAAGCACGTCTGTTCCATCTTCAGAAAAATAATTCCCACTATAGCAACGATAAGGCACAATAAGCCTACTACAAAAATAAGAAAGTAACACAGATTCATACGATCCCTGTAATTGTGTGAAATGTCTATGCTGTCCGTTCCGTGTTATTGCGATCTACGGAATTTTAAGGAATTGGTTCTTATAAACAAATATTACGATGAAAGAGTAGTGGATAGTGGATCGGAGAAAAATTCTCTCCGGCGCAGGGATTTGAACCCGTGTTTTCAGCTGTACGTACTGATGCTTTATCCACTAAGCCACAGCGGCTTCACATCCCGGTGTCGGATCGAATCCTCTCAGTTTAAGTTGCACCTCTTTGGTTCTCTCTGGTGACCGCCCTCTGCACTACGTCATAGATGTCTATGAACGTAGGACTGATGTCCACATATGTGCCGAGGTGCACCGTTATAAGTGACTGGTTGGCCGGGATCCGACGGAATAAGCGCCGTCTTAAATCACAAGTGATTTACGCATATCATGTATATTATTTTAATGTACCGAAGTACATATGATGTTTCCATGCAGATATATTGCGTCATCGTACGATGAAAGAGTGGTGGAACGGAAAACCCGGGTTCAAATCCCGGTGCCGGAGAGAATTTTTTGTCCGTTCCACTACTCTTTCATCGTACGATGACGCAGAATATCTGCATGGAAACATCATATCAGCCGTTCAGAGCAGAAGTGGTGTAAGTCAATTTTGACTTACACCACATTTGCTCTGAACGGCTCGCATAAACTAGGCTAATGATTCGGTCGTTATTATACAAATTTAAATGACATGAATATATATTTTGCCTGTAAATGTATATACGAAGAACGGAGAGATTGAGAGAGAGAGAGAAAAAAAAACAAAGAGAAAGTAGGAATTGTATTTTGTATATTATTTATTTGGTGTAAGTCAAAATTGACTTACACCACTTCTGCTCTGAACGGCGGCTCATATGTACTTCGGTACATTAAAATACTGTAATATTTACAATATTACATCAATATTTGAGACTTGCAGTTTCAAAGGCGTGAGGTAATGCATATACAGCAGGTAAAGAACCAGATATCTTACATGCCAAAGTCCACACCTGTGGCGTAACGGTCAGCGCGTCTGGCCGCGAATCCAGGTGGTCCGGGTTCGAATCCCGGTCGTGGCAAGTTATCTGGTTGAGGTTTTTTCCGGGCTTTTCCCTTTTCCCTTTTCCTAACACGAGCAAATGCTGGGTAACTTTCGGTGCTGGACCCCGGACTCATTTCACCGGCATTATCACCTTCATATCATTCAGACGCTAAATAACATACATGTTGATACAGCGTCGTAAGATAACCCAAGAAAATAAAAATAAATACATTCCAAATCCTGGATTGAAATGGTGTCAAAATGCTGATACTTGTAGATAAGATCGAACACAACTTGGGAAACACCCTGTCTGCTCTGTAAATGAAGGTTAAAGACACGCCACTGCGCTGGAAATGGAACAACAGTTCGCATGCATTAAATCAATCTCTGTGTAACAGCGACAGCTCCATGATCCGCGTCCTTCAATATCTCGGCCGTCAATCATGTTACAACACATTAAGAGCAGGAGAAAAATAATGCAAGGCCCCCAAACACACCGCAATGCTTGCGTAAAATCTAATTACGTGCTTTATTCCGAACTCTATTGGCGTCCAGGTGGTACAATTACGATTTCATGCAGTGAACAACACTTTTCAATCAATGTTCGGACAGACGCTTTTCCTGCCTAACTACAACTGAATCTGTATTTGATGTGGTTGGCACATTTCAATACCTTAGAAGCACAAACATTGAAAATGGAGTCCAGGGAAAAATAAGAATAAATCAACGAACAGCAACATTACTTTGTACTCAATATATGAAAAGCACAATTAATTTGCAGGAAATCAAAATTGCATATTTATGTTAGTTTTAAAATTATTCCAATCATATTTTAGTAACAGAAGGCAAATGACCAAAATTGAAGATCAATTTAGTGAATACAAATATATTGATATAGGTGTACAGCAAGGAACAATTTTGGGACCCATTTCTTTTTCTAATATATGTTAATGATCTGCTAAATATAAATTTAGAAAAAATTAATGGATCTATATATTCATATGCGGACGATACAGTAGTTATTTTCAGTGATTTTTCTTGGCAAGAAGCATATAGAAATGCTAATATAGTTGCTAATATTGTTAAAAATGGCTTAATTCCAACTTCCTTTCTTTAAATATATCTAAATCAACTTTAGTTCCTTTTTCGTTAACAGCTGCCAGTGTTCAAAATTTAAAATTTAGCGATGAATATAGACTAATAATACACAGTGAAAATTGTTTAGATCCCAAAAATTGTAAATGTCCACCATTGAAAGAAGCCACGCATGTCAAATATCTGGGTATCATTATTGATCAGATTTAAAATGGCCTCATCACATTACTTATCTTTGTAAGAGGCTTCGTTAAAACAGTTTATAAATTCGTTAATCTTCGATGCTACTTACCTATTAGAGTTCTACGAAATGTTTATTTGGCCATTATTCAGTCTATCATTCAATATGGTATAATTGTTTGTCCGTTAAATTTACCACAAAAACGGATAATTAAAATTTGTTTGAAGAAACGTTTCGATTATCCAACCAAATTAATTTATTCTGAATTTAATGTATTTAATATTGAACAAATTTATAAGTATACCCTCTTAAAATTTTATCATAAAAATCGTAATAAGTTTGTATTACAGACACATAATTATGACACAAGACGAAATATTAAGTCAACATTAGTAGAACCTAAATGTCTCACATCTGCTGGTCTAAAGCATAGCATTAATTTTGGCCCTCGGTTGTACAATGCTTTAACTAAATTACACCCAGAACTTCTAACATGTAACCCACTAACACATAACAAGAAAATTAGAAACGTGTTAATATCTTCAATTTGATTAAATAAATTTATAGCCTATGTGTATGAATTAATCAACCTATATTATATTTGTATTCTAAAATTTTGAAAAAAAGAAAAAATATATATATTCCTACTTTTCACGTGCGATATTATTCTTCTCTAGTGTTAATATTATATTATATAATTCCATTGCCGCTGTAATTTAAAAATTTAAATTTTAGTTCCTATTTTATTTTACTTATTTATTTATATTATTATTATTTGTTATTTTCTATGTTTCTCTTATATTAATATTGTATTATATAATTTCTGTAACTGTGATTTTAATTCTATTTCCTATTTTATTTTATTTTATATTCTCTTATAGGCCTATTAATATTATATCTGAAATGCGACCGAACACGAGCGCTGCTCATTCGGTCTCAAATTTTGTTAATACTACTGTATCTCCTTTTTTATATTTTTGTATTATTTTATTTCTATTTCTCTTGTTTGTTTATAATTATATTCTTTATTCTGTATATTTAAATTTAAATAAATAAATAAATAAAATAAATAAACAACAATAATAATAAGTATTTAGTCCGTTAGTTATACCTATAATATTAATTCTCCATAGTACTTAAACAACTTTTGTTTGAAACAATTTTTTCATTTGGCACCTAAGCAAAAAATGTATTTTCTGTGAGCATATAAATAGTACATTCTGTATGTTACGTGCGTAAGTGAATCTGGGAAACAGAAGTCGATTATCACATTTGTATTGCAATGTGCTATTTTGTCTCGTTACTGGTAACGTTAAAATAATCAGCAGGGCTTAACAAGGTCGGCTCATGTCTCTTTACAATCGGCCAGTTTCCAAGCTTTGCACGGAGTTTTCGTAAAGAACGACCAACACCTACAGTGTGAGATTGCGTGCCGAGCCTGGCATTTCCTTGTACCAGCTACATGCCTTCGTTTATCGCATTCTTAGTGTGACATAGACCTTGGGAATTCTATCTCAGGGGTGTGCAATCAGATTACCGACTGTGGAACTGGACAAGTTGACTGAAACTAAGGTTAGCAGCATGTTACTCCATTACGTTTTCGTTCATTTGTATTTTGGTCCTAATTTTACGTTTGCCTAGCTATATGTTTGTCCTGCATCAAATTTTGTCCACAAATCTTTCGTCCATGCCAGCTATGGGGACTATCAGCACAGTAGGAAGGGAAAGTGTCCTTTTTTATTGGGTTATTTTACGACGCTGTATCAACATCTAGGTTATTTAGCGTCTGAATGATATGAAGGTGATAATGTCGGTGAAATGAGTCCGCGGTCCAGCACCGAAAGTTACCCAGCATTTGCTCGTATTGAGTTGAGGGAAAACCCCGGAAAAAACCTCAACCAGGTAACTTGCCCCAACCGAGATTCGAACCCGGGCCACCTGGTTTCGCAGCCAGACGCGCTGACCATTACTCCACAGGTGTGGTCTGGAACGTGTCCTGCTCACCCCACATTCGTTTGATTGGCAGGCGAGGGGTAACGCAGTTGTTTTGCTATAATCTTTTCGCTGTAAGAAAAATCCTAATATAAACAATAGCACGTGACTGAAGTGAGGCTTCATTGGCCACTGTTTGGCGCCATAGATTCTCAGTGCATGTTCCCGCCTACTTTTGTACATTCTGTTTCATGTTAAACATTTCCCGTTACTCGTCAAGCAGTGGCGGTTCCTCGGGGGAGGGAAGGGAGGAACGTCCTCCTCACATTTGACAATTCCCACTGAATGAAGCGTGTCTTTACGAAACACCAGGCGGTGGAGATAGTCGGTGGAGTGAGGAAAGGAGGCTTTGAGTGCAGTGGCCCTTCGGAGCCATTTTCCCCCATGGTTGATCCATGCCATTTGGACTCAGACTAAATCCAGACAAATCACAATCCATAATAATAAGCCACCAATGAGCATTAAACAAAATAGATCTAGCCACTGTATCAAATACAAAAATTAATAATACCACAATTACATATAGTAAGACAGTAAAAAAATTAGGGGTATATTTAGATTCAAATTTAAATTTTCAAAGTCAAGTGACCTACATATGTAAGACAACTTTTTCCATAATTCATTCCCTCAGACACTTAACCAACGTTTTACATCTCAGCCTTAAACCTGATCCAAACTTTAGTGATGCCGCACTTCGATTATTGCGATTCTCTATTCACGAATCTAAATAATGACCTTGCCCATAGACTACAGCGTGTTCACATATTATCTGCGTTCGTTTCGTTTGTAACATTAGACAATTCGATCATGTAACACCGTCACTAGAATTGTTGTCTTGGAGTCCAATTAAAGAAAGAAGATTCTTCAACTCTCTCTTATTACTATTTAAAATCATCCACACCTCCACGCCCTCTTATCTAGCATCTCGTTTTGTTTACCTTTCACTACCTCCAACCCAGAACATGTACCTTCTCTCTATTCCTCTGCACAGAACATCCTTCTACTCATCATCTTTCAGCATATCTATTCCACGCCTCTGGAACTCTCTCCCTGACCATGTCAGAGACTGTCGGACAATATTAAAATTCAAATTTAAATTAAAAAATCACATTCTAGTTCATGGAATTGCTTGTTGAACACCTGTATTTCTTATAATAATGTTTATGAACATATTCATTTTTATCTCAGAGAATTAACGAACAACGAGAGTGTATTGATTTAGTATGCAGTAATAGTACGTTAGCTTAGCAATCCATTATTTTATAATTCAAATTTTAACTATGCTCAATTGAATCGTGTTAAAATACATATGCAATAAATGCAATGCAAAAAAAATTGGGTAATGAGCCAAGCAGATTATGTTGCGCTGTTGTAAAAGTTGTTCCTCCTGAGATTCAAGAGCTCCCACAACAAATTAAAAACTTTCTAATTCGAGTACATCCGTTATCAACACACTTTTTCATAATATAATATAATATAAACATAATAATAAATCTGTAGCCAAAATTTTTTGTTAATGTTCGCTTTTCCAAAAATAATTGGTAATAACAATTAAGAAACATGCTAAAGGAATTGTCATTGCACCAGACGAGTGGTCTCTGTATCAAAATGATCGCATTTTAATTATTTGGATGCAATTTAAATTAAGTAACATATTAAACGATTTATCCTTCTATCAAACACGAATGTTCCCTGGATCAAACGTCGCATTTTAATTATGTAATTACTTTATATTTATTTCTAACGGGTGCAGCGGAGCGCACGGGTACGGCTAGTTTAAAAAATAAGAAATAAATACGATCAAACATTTATGTATAACATCAAATGCAATCTTCTACAGTCAATTGTTCTTTATTATTGTCTGTTGTATTCAATATCGACTTTCACGAGGCCGTGGAAGTATGAGGACGAAAGCATTGTTGATACATCATGAAGGCTAAAATTTAGACAATTCATGCAGTAAGTGTCTTTCCGCAGTCGAGGACCATAGTATGAGTTTCTCGATGTAGTTGTAGATATTGAGCAGGCTGTATTTTGTCCAATTGAATTCTTGAATTGTTTGAAACCACATAATTTAGTATTTAATTTTCAATCACCATTATTACCGGCAGTATTGCGAAACATTGACACATCATAATTATGCAATGGAGCAAGAATTGCTGTGAGAGAAAAAAAAAAGGTAATGTGAGTGACAATATTAACTGGTAAAACAAAAGGAGGTGTTTTATTTCCCGTATTCCTGTGATACCTACTAACGTGCCTTTCAATTTTAAGCAACTGCAATTTTATTTAAGCGGGACTAGCATTTGTAATGGCCATATTAAAATAAAGCTTAGGGACAGTCGCTCAAAGTTGCAATATTAAATTAGAAACTCCGTGTTTTTCACATTCCCAACTATGCAGCTTGCTCCCGAGTGGGCACACCTAAAAATATTACAACTTTAATGTTTAGAATTTCTGGAACATGTTCCCTGACACGTTCTACGTCGATTAAACCTAACATACCTATATCCAAAGTTCTATAGGTTTGGAGTATTTGTACCACAAAGCTAAATTTTTGAGTTTAATTTTATCGCTGAATACTGAAAGAAGTAACACCAATTTCCGAAAGTGACATGTCTATGTCATTATTTTTATTAGTACCATATTACATTTTAATATCAATTACTTGTGAGTATGAAAGAAGCAGTGCAAAGTTGAAAAAAATGTCCTTAATATTCCAAACACTGTACTTCTTGAAATTTGCCAATAGGCACGTGAAAATACCTGTGCACTAGGAATCCTACGATTTGGGAACCGTGCTTGATATGCCAAAACAGCTGCTGTTGCATTGCCATCACACAGTCCATACACATAAACTATGTCGGCGTATTCCTGATGTGTGTACACAAAAGGTATGTTTTAATGGTCAAAACTCAATAAAAAGACTAGTTACAATACAGTTTATTTTTCTCACAACTGTTATTTTAAACTGTTGTCTGTTTCGTTTCCTTAGCAACCTAAACAATTTTAATTTAATTTCTCTTAAAAGTAAAATTTCCTTCATTCACTGCTTTTCAAACGTTTCTTATGTATCTCTACTTAGTAATGCCATGAAATAGGCCTTGTATGAACGGTATAATGCTTGGAGCTGCAAGAAGCTCTATTTTTTCCAGCTCTGTTATCTCTGTAACCTCTCAATTTCGGATATAGGTTTGTTAGGTTTAATCAACGTAGAATGTGTCAGGGAACATGTTCCAGAAATTCTAAACATTAAAGTTGTTACACTCTGTATATATATATATATATATATATATATATATATATATATATATATATATATATATATATATATGCAAGGGAGGGGAAAACAAAGCATTGTACATCTATCAAAAAGCAATTCGATGATATTTTTGTTATGTTGCTAATGTTAATATGTGAATGTACGTAAGCCCACTGAAAATAACATTGTATTAATTCTAAATTATACGTCTCTCTAAATATTGTTGTTCATGTCTGAAAATGTGTTACTGCGAGATTCTATCTCTATAATCACGTTGCCAATCAGTTACGCATTGTGGGAAGAACAGTGTCTTAATTTTTAAAATATACGTATCCCACAATATTATTATTTATGTTAAAAAGTGACTTATTCCGAATTTATGTATTGTATCTTTATTTTGTATACAAAATAAAATATGATATAATTAATATGTTTTTATTTCTGAGATACAATTTCTCAAGTCATATTAAAAAAAAAAAAACTGGGTATGATATAAACTAGCGTACAGCTGTCAAGGGGTAAAAATATTCGAATATAAATTAAATTACATGACATATTGATTCTTTGGTATGACCGATAGAGAGATACATTTTTGCTGATGATGACACCCCCACGGGTTTACACTGTTAACAAGGAAATTCCCTATTTATCGTCAGCTCTCTCTGAAGTTCAAATGAAAACACACATAGTCACGAAAGTACGTGAAATGTGTGTCAGGACAGCTTCACATCAATGTACAGATCTTATATCATTTTATCTGTGCCTCTATGTAACGTCACATTTTCGGTGGGGAGGAAAAGAGATGGCAGGGAGGTTGTAATGTTTTTTAATATTCTAACGCTCACAAATACTATAAGGCACTTGAAATTTAACAGTCATTGACCACCAGAGATGAAATATAAGATCTGTAGAACATTCGGTCAACTCAGTGTGGATGTATAGGGACCAAAGGGTGTGTTTATGTTTTGCTGAACTTCAAGACAATGCTAACTTATTTAAAGTTCGTGTGACTGTAGCCTTATTTCGTTTTACTTTGTTTATGGTTTGATTTTTCTCTAATATTTTATTTTATTTCTGGTGATGTAGAAAAGATGGTCTAGTGGCCTTAACTACACCAGATCAAATAAATAAACAAAAATAAAAAATATATAATTGAATTAAAAAAAAACATTTAAACGCAAGGCTCATGATGCAATGTTTTCTTCTCGGTGTCTGATCTGCAGCTGTTTTAAATTGAGTTTACCCTGGTAGGCATTAATTATTTCATGTAAGTGACGCTATGTAAAGATTCATCTTTATGAACGAGGTTGTCTACAGTTCAGTTTCCGATTTCCGAAAAGACTAACAACCAGTTTAATTAAAAATAGAAGCAAAAATGAAAACCTGGGCTATGCCGTTTCTTATAGATGATAGTCAAAGAATTTGAGTGACCACAAGGGTCCTGAATACAATAAACGTGTACAATATAATGTGATGTGATACATTAAAGAAAAAAGAAAGTTAATTGTTTAAGGCAAATATAAGTGGATTAATTGAAATACAGATGATGATGTAATATTTGAAGAGAATCCTTGATAATATTAATAAGAACAGATATTACATAATCAAAAGGGATTGAAGTTCCTTAAGATAATTCCATGTGAATTTGGAAATAGAACCTCTACTGCCAAACAGCAAACCAATGACAGACCATTGTTTAAGAGGGACGTTGTACTTTTGAGAAAGATAAGGCAGACAAGGTTCATATATGGACTTCTTCTGAATATCAGCTTCGGTGGCCTGATTTAGGTTTCTTTCGAAACGGATAGTAGGGTCAAGAACAAGAGCCCGTTTTAAGTGTCCGTTAATAGCAACAATGTCTGCCCGTCTGAAAGAACCATCTGATGATACACAATGTACTTCCACATGAATCTCCCAATTTAAAGTTTTTAACGATATCGCCAAAGCATGTCGTACACGATGATGTCTAGCATTGATCAGCAGCTCGCCTTTAGGGCATTGTCCAAGCATTCTTTATATATCCGTTGATTTTGAGGAATGCACACTGTTTAAGACTTTTTAAAATCATTGTATGTAGTGTTTTCTTGACAGTCCGGGACAAGTACTTAAATACCTGATACATTTTCTCACATTTTTGAACTCTCTAAGGAAAAATGATTTCTATTGCGAGATAAATTATCTGTTTGTCAGTCAACTGTGCATATTTAAGATCCTGTCCAGCTTCCGTCAAGAATCTTGTGCTAAAAATGGAAACTCAACGATCAACGGAGATGGAAACTCCAAAGCCAATGCAGTTGGTGATATCGGCCATCAATGATCTACGAGAGCCCGAAGGTTCTACTCCGAAGAAGATAGCAAAGTATATCATGTCGCGCTACCCCACTGATGCCAACATGCTGCAGCTACAGGTAAACACCGCCTTGAAACGAGGGGTGACCTGGGGAATCCTGAGGACCGAACGGGGCCGCTACCAACTCGAGGACCTGGACGACGGGTCACAGCACATGAGGTCACACAGACGACGACGCCGCATCTGTCGGCGAAGACGCTCTCGCCCCCGCCTGCCTGTAGGAAAGTAATAGTCTCCACATGTAGGTGTCAGGAGCGGAAGTGAGTCTGCCAGAGAACAAGTTGTGCTTGGATGTTGGTCTTTTGTGACTGCGCAACTATCAGCTTTTGAAAAAAAAAATTAAGCACATTGTACCAAATTTCCTGATCCAATAAAATCTGATTTTATTTTATCTGTCATTTTATTTATACTCAATGTACCTCTCAATATAGAAATGAACTTAGTATATTATTAGGTTTGTAGGCAATACTAGCGAGATTTAGCAATGATAGAGAATTAGGGAAGTAATCCTGAGTTATTTAAGAAAGAAAAAAACAAGCTGACAGTACAAAGGTATGTGCCATATGAAATAAAATATAGACCCACGTTACTACTTCCATTCATGAAGGCGGCAAGAAATAAGAGCCATTTCACAAAAATATATGAAGACAGACTGAAAGTAAATGGAAAGCATTACCACCTAGAGCAGACGTCTCCAAAAGCCTACTCGCGAGTAAGCCCCTGAACGGAACCGAAACCAGTACGTAATGAGCGCGTTCCGCCTCACCCATCCCCACCTGTACTGTACTCAGTGTTTATGAGCAAACGAAGAGCAGTGGCGGACTGCCATTATCGTGTTGGTCGAAGTGTTCCACCGTTTCAAATGTCTTCTAATCATGGACGTAGTACATTCAAGGATGAATAGGAAAAGACATTTTTTTGTGTTAGTGGGGAGAATGTGAAATGCTTAATTTGTTCCAAAATTATTAATGGTGTGTTAAAATTCAACATTCGACGGCAATACTCGACTCTTCCCAAAGGATATCATACAATTACAGGCATGTTGGACATGTGAAAATAATTTATTTTGGGGCTATCTGTATAATTGTTGGTTATACATAATAATCAGTATATTACAATACGTTTACACTCAAATTCCGCTTGACAAACATATAGTTTTTCGTTTAATTTTAGGTGAAATGCGTAGGCCTACAAATATTTTGATATATATAAAACAAGAAAATACAAACACAAATCACACACGTGTCCTCAGTTTTAAACAAAACAAAAAAAGCTTTTTGCTAGCTATGTTCTAACTTAGAATATTGGAAAAATCAATGAAGCCCTTTACAAAGCATCATTTGTAAAATCATGCATACAGGACGTTACTAAAATACTGTGTCCAGAACAAAGTCAAAGTTTAAGAAAATTAAAATGTTTCCAATTACAGTTCAGAGAAGGAATTTCAAGATTGTAAGTGTAATTGAATCTGAAGTCGAAACCACAATTAATCAGTTTGTAGCTTACTCACTTGCATTGGATGAAAGCACAGATAGAAATGACAAAGCTCACCTAGCCATTTTCATCCGAGGAGTTAATGAACATTTTACTGTGTCTGAATGTCTTCTAGATGTAATTACAAAATATAACTGGAGAAGATCTTTTCCAGACACTACAGTCACCATAGAACAGAAGAGGTTGAATTTGCAATGACTCGTGTCAATAGCAGCAGAAGGGGCTCCAGCTTCATAGTAAGTCAAAATAATATACAAACGTATATTTCTTATTCCTTTGATATTATTTGTAAACCTAAGCAGATCGTTGCCGCGATCCCCCACTGATCGCTCCCATCTGTTGAGGTACGAGTCTCTTTCCCTTCTCTAGTCCTACAGCACACTGTGTTCGGCGGGCAGCATCGAGAGCACGAATGACGATACGCTTTTTGGAGACCTCTGACCTAGAGATTTGTCAATATAATTATAACCATATGGAATTTGGGATAAATAAAAACATGTTAGGACAACTAAACAGCAATGCAGTGAACGCGAAAAATTGACGAGATCAACAAAAACTAGAATGATGACGGCAGAAAAGCACAAACAGGAAAGGAAGGCAGACGAGGAGAAGAAAAATGTGTGAAGTGATGCAAATGTAAATCAAAGTGCAACGTCAGGGGAAATGAAGAGGATGATCAATAGAAGGGTGTAGGCTATTGCAGACGTCAACTACAAAACAAAAGTTACACAAATTTACTCCTGAACAAATGCTTCCAGTTTCATTACGAGTCTTGCTTTTTTTTACTTGGTTATTTAACGACGCTGTATTAACTACGAGATTATTTAGCGTCGATGGGATTGGTGATCGCGAGATAGTATTTGGCGAGATGAGTCCGAGAATTCGCCATAGATTACCTGACATTTGCCTTATGGTTGGGGAGAACTTAGGAAAAAACCCAACCAGGTAATCACCCCAAGCGGGAATAGAACCCGCGTCTGAACGCAATTCCGGATCGGTAGGCAAGCGCCTTAGCCGACAGAGCTACGCTTCAGAGTCTTGTTCTTCATTTTTCGAAAACATGTAATCTATGAGAGAACAATCTATATACTGCTGTTGTTAATTTTACTTAGTTTGCAATTTGTTATATTTATTACACATTTCGACCCTCACAAGTACTAACATTGTAACTCAATTTCTTACATTTTTCAGGAGATGAAAATGAAGTTTTAAAACGATCGTGTAAATTAGTGTATACAGATATGTATAGTAACAATAAGATTTTACATACAATTGGGAAGATTTAGAGTTACATTTATAGTACTGGAAGAAAAAGAAACAATTTAAGACCATATTAACTAGGATAACTCAAAATCATAAAAAATTGAGTTACAATGTTAGTACTTGGGAGGGTCGATTTGTGCCTATTCTATTTTGTTTGTAATTACGATTTATCAATTAGTATATTATTGTATAATTTTATTATTGTATTTTATTTATATTCCATGCCCAAACATTGTATCTGTGTAATGGAAAATGAACAACTGCTGCTGCTGCTACTACTACTACTACTACTACTACTACTACTACTACTACTACTACTACTACTACTACTACTACTGCTACTGCTAACATTACTACTACTACTACTGCTACTACTACTATTACTATTATTATTACTACTACAACTATTGCTATGACTACTACTATTACTATTATTATTACTACTATTATTGCTATGACTACTACTGCTGGTGCTACCACTATTACTGGTGCTGCTACTACTACTACTATTGCTGCTGCTGCTACTACTACTACTACTACTACTACTGCTAATACTACTGTCACTGCTAACATTACTACTACTACTGCTACTACTACTACTACTATTACTACTATTACTATTATTATTACTACTACTACTATTGCTATGACTACTACTGCTGGTGCTACCACTATTACTGGTGCTGCTACTACTACTACTACTACTACTATTGCTGCTGTTGCTACTACTACTATTGCTGCTGCTGCTACTACTACTACTACTGCTAATACTACTGCTACTGCTAACATTACTGCTGCTACTACTACTAGTACTACTACTACTACTACTACTACTACTACTACTACTACTACTATTGCTGCTGCTACTACTACTACTGCTAATACTACTGCTACTGCTAACATTACTGCTACTACTACTACTACTACTACTGCTGTTACCACTATTACTGGTGCTGCTACTACTACTATTGCTGCTGCTGCTACTGCTACTACTACTACTACTACTACTACTACTACTACTACTACTACTATTACTACTACTGCACTACTACTACTACTGCTACTTTGCTTTAGCTACTACTATTACTATTACTACTAGTACTATTGCTACTGCTACCACTATTACTGGTGCTGCTACTACTACTATTGCTGCTACTACTACTGCTAACACTACTGCTACTGCTAAAACTGCTAACACTACTACTACTGCTACTACTATTACTTCTGCTACTGCTACTTGAAAAGTCTGAGTAGTAAGTGGACAGTTATTATTAAAGTGTACATTTTCTTTCAGACAAAAAATACGCCAGCAGAATACCATTATAACGACGTACCTTCAGAAATGTTATGCAGGGTACCGTACAGTTGAATTGATTTTTGAAAGTGCACTTGGCCACAATTTTTCGAAGATTGAGTTATTGTTAGCTCCTTGCTTACTAATCAAAATACATGTTTGCTGAAGAAAGGACAACTCTATCAGTGTTTTTTATTTGCCTCTAACACCACTCCAGCACCAATGATAACCTTAACAGATAATTCTGTAGAACCAAAACATTATGTATCAATATATACAGTATGTCGAACATGGAGTAAGGCCAGTAAGAGAAAAATACCAAATAAGAAAGATTCGATCCGCTGATGTGGATTGAGCCTCGGCGTAATTCAGTTGTTAGAGCTCCCAGTGCGTAAATTGGGGGTCCCGGGTTCGGTCCCCGGCGTGGGAGCGAATTTTTTTCCATTAATAACCAATAGTAACCATAACAGATATTTTGTAGGACAAAAAATTAATCTTTACGTTGTGTATACTAACTTAATTTTTCGTTTGTTTTTTTAAAAGGACGCATATCCAGTAACTTCAGCCCCTCGTTTTTAGTTGAAAGTGTTTGTTTGTATTTATAACATTATTAATCTTATGTATATAACAAAGTCACACATCTCGGTAATAAAATAAAATAGGAAACAAATAATGTATCACGTGTCTACAGTTCTCTTCCTTTCCTCAAAAATTTGATTCGGTGTACAGGTGCTTTAAACATCGATTCGTTATGCAAATCTAGCTTTCAGGTAAAGCTCCTTGTGAACCAGACTCGAATAATTCTGTAGTGTTTGGGTAAAAGGAGATGTCATGAAAATGTGTTTTGTGATAAATTGAAATTAAACTTCGAACCCTTATTGCAAATAATTTTCTACACAAATAAAGCACATGAAATGACAGCCAGCTTTCGACTTTCGCACACCAATTGTATAATTTGACTGGTGTGTTCATCTGGGGAACAAAATTCCATCTGCACAAAAAAAAAAAATGACGGTCCCCCTTTACCCGAATACCACAGAATGATTCATAATAGATTCAGTTTGCGTATACCTTATTTTATTTCAAGGAGTGCAGTTCGGTGGCTCCTTTGAACACCCACTTACAGATTTATGACTTCCTACACAAACACCTCTGACAATTCCATCCTGTCCCCTCGTCCCAACATTGCACAGTTGCCACAATCCTGGTGACCTTCGAAATTATGCAGTGAAACTGATGGGATTCTTGGAATTCGGAAAAGATGCGGCAACCCTTCTGCCTCCACGTGGATTTGACGGGCACCTGTCAATTCTTCTGAACGAGGGTTGTGATTGGTTACTAACAAGAGAAGACAAGATTTCCGTCACAGTAAGGAAGACATTTATTTATGACAACCAATTAGTAGGGGGCAGTAGAAGGTCTGTCGGCAAAGTCCTTTCTATGAAACTGCACTCCATGAAAAAAAATGAAGTATAATAGAGTATAATGTACCAGTGAATTATGGATTTATTTTTATTTTATTGGGTTATTTTACGACGCTGTATCAACATCTAGGTCATTTAGCGTCAGAATGAAATGAAGGTGATAATGCCGGTGAAATGAGTCCCGGGTCCAGCACCGAAAGTTACCCAGCATTTGTTCGTATTGGATTGAGGGAAAACCCCGGAAAAAACCTCAACCAGGTAACTTGCCCCGACCGGGATTCGAACCCGGGCCACCTGGTTTCGCGGCCAGACGTGCTGACCGTTACTCCACAGGTGTGGACAAATGAATTATGGATCAGACATAACTAAACCGTAAAATAATGTTAACACATTAATACTGTTGTCTTGTTACAAATTGGAGCTTTGGTTTTATTTGGAAGTTAGAGTTTTTTTCAAGCAGTTTAGGAAAGCTCTGCTTGTAACGAATAATTAGGAAGTCAAGGTGAGGGCAGGCGCTGTTTCATTCAGAGTCTTAATCAGAAATCCTATTACACTGTCTCTCGTAATGGGCGTAGTAAAGCTTTGTAAATTGCCCAATTTATAATTGGAGTGGGATCAGGTAGATAGGATGTGCGAGATATGATATCATCTGTATTGATTAACAGCCTGCTTGCTTTTCTTGTCTGCCAGATAAGAGGCGTAGAGCCCAGATAACCGCGGGTTCTACCTGTGCCATCAGTTGTGCGTGTTTATCGCGTCCCTGTGTTGCTCTGCGTGTGAACTTGCAGGATAACTTTTTTGTGCCTCAACATCCTTCTTCCTTTTGCTGCTGATAATTTGTGGTTGGCTGGGGCTCTTAAATGCCGACATTCAGCAGGTAGGTAGGAATCTCTGCACAGCAGGTGCAGCCAAGTCGGTAAGGGTGGTCCCTGCAGCCGATTTGTTTTCCTTTTTCCTTCATCTCAAATAATAGATCTGACTCGAGTTGTACTGTCAGGTTCGCTAGTACGGGGCCGGAAATATCACGTAACAAGTCTTTACTAGCGCATTCTCGTGCTCTCAAACGTTGTGTCACTTACGTGTATAGTGAAACCTGTCTTACGCTATCACAAAACGTTATTCTGAAAAAATAAACTCTTTCCAACCGGTTGTCGCTAAATTAAGAGGATTAAATTGTGATATGCAGATCCAGGAGCGGTAGCAGCAGGGGTGAACAGCAACTTGCGCACGTTAAAATTTATTATTATTATTATTATTATTATTATTATTATTATTATTATTATTATTATTATTATTATTATTATTACTGTGTTATTATTACAAGCATTGTATTTTTGAAACTACGACATTAAGGGATGCTTACACTGCACGTGGCTTCTTCAATATCTCTACTATTACACTAGATTCTCGCTAATCCGGCTTTCAGTAATCCGATCTCTATAAGGAGTAGTTTCCCTTAGACCAACGTTATGAGAGTTATATACAAGACATATAATATGCTACCTGTAACTACTGTGTAAAATTTCATAAAAATATGTTCGATAGGAGAAAAGTTACTAATGTTGTCCATTTGCGCTCCCGTATAGGGATAGTTCCTCTTATACCAACATAATGAGAGCTTGTATACAAGACATGTATGCTACCTGTAACTACTGTGTAAAATTTCATAAAAATGTCAGATAGGAGAAAAGTTACTAATGTTGTCCATTTGCGCTCCCCTATAAGGATAGTTCCTCTTATACCAACGTAATGAGAGCTTGTATACAAAACATATATGCTACTTGAAACTGTTGTATAAAATTACATAAAAATCTGTCACATAGGAGAAAAGTTACTAATTTTGTCTAATTGCGCCCCCTGTAAGGGGTAGTTCCCCTTAGACCAACGTAATGATAGCTTGTATACAAAACATATATGCTACTTGAAACTGTTGTATAAAATTTCATAAATATCTGTCAGATAGGAGAAAAGTTACTAATTTTGTCTAATTGCGCCCCCTGTAAGGGGTAGTTCCCCTTAGACCAACGTAATGATAGCTTGTATACAAAACATATATGCTACTTGAAACTGTTGTATAAAATTTCATAAAAATCTGTCAGATAGAAGAAAAGTTACTAATTTTGTCTAATTGCACCCCCTATAAGGGGTAGTTTCCCTTAAACCAACGTAATGATAACTTGTATACAAAACATATATGCTAATTGAAACTGTTGTATAAAATTACATAAAAATCTGTCAGATAGGAGAAAAGTTACTAATTTTGTCTAATTGCGCCCCCTGTAAGGGGTAGTTCCCCTTAGACCAACGTAATGATAGCTTGTATACAAAACATATATGCTACTTGAAACTGTTGTATAAAATTTCATAAAAATCTGTCAGATAGAAGAAAAGTTACTAATTTTGTCTAATTGCACCCCCTATAAGGGGTAGTTCCCCTTAAATCAACGTAATAAGAGCTTGTATACAAGACATATATGCTACCTGTAACTACTGGGTAAAATTTCATAAAATATGTCAGATAGGAGAAAAGTTACTGATGTTGTTCATTTGCGCTCCCTATGAATGTAGTTCCTCTTATACCAACATAATGAGAGCTTGTATACAAGACATGTATGCTACCTGTAACTACTGGGTAAAATTTCATAAAAATGTCACATAGGAGAAAAGTTACTAATGTTGTCCATTTGCCCTCCCCTATAAGGATAATTCCTCTTATACCAACGTAATGAGAACTTGTATACAAGACATATATGCTACTTGTAACTACTGTGTAAAATTTCATAAAAATCTGTTAGGTAGCTGAAAAGTTATAGTTTGTCTGCTGAATTTGCATTCTGGACCACTGCGTGTCGTAGCGAGAGAAACGGACTGAGTTCGTTGGCCTGTTACGTCTGTAATACGAGAGAAAAAGAAAACTGTGTTAGCGACGATGTTACCAGATTGCTGAAAGTTCAAACTTAGTTTTCTAATTAACCGTGCATTTAATCACAAAACGTAATATAGGTTTTCTATTCATTTAAGCGTATTCTATCGTCCCTTTTAATGTGCAGGATTATTTCACTTTCACCCTATATACAGGGACATCATTTTATTTTTACTAAAATTTTAGTATTAACCTGGCTATACCTTTCTATTAACGATTAAAACAGGAAACACCGTTTGCTACCCTTTCCACGACGGAGTTCGATGATACTGGCGTAAAATACAAATCACTTTACTAGGTATAGGAGGGAAGAAAAGTAGTTCATCCATTTATGTAAACTAGGAAATACCGCAATTTTGAGTTTGATCATTTTCATTAGGTTTTTGTTTAATCAAAATACAGTACTGTATTAACACTTAGTGTTTTACACACGAATTGAGCTATCCATTCGGAAGTATTAATTATGCAGTGTATATTGTACTGTTACAGCACATTAGCGTACTATATAGAGAATGAAGTTAAATTGAAAAATAATTATAATATGGATATTTAAACACATTTTAGAAAATGGTGGCCGTTCATTTCGATACAGGCTTCAGTTCTTTTGTCCATATTATCGCACTATAGACTATTGTACCTAATTCCAATTACCAGTTTCGTCCTTAGTACGAGTAACTCATGTTGAAATAATTCTGTACCTACTCTATAAAAGAGTACCTTACGTACTGTAAATTCAATCTTCACTTCTGCCCGATCCGAAAAGATAAAGTCACTCAGAAATGCTATCTACTGTCCGTTCAAGTGGTTTTGTCGCAGGGTTGTAGAAAGGGGGGGATCACGTGACAGTTAATTACTTAAGGAGGCCCTTTTATTTAAGTTATTTTAAACACTTGAATAATATTATGTAGACGTTCAATTCCTAACAGAAATTAATGTTTTCAGAAAAGAGCTAAGATAGCTCAGCTACTAGACTTTACAAAGGGGCGAACAGAAGCAGGTGGGGGAAACCGGGATGCGACATAGGGAAACGGACGACAGTACCCGTACGAAAATATGATTCTATATTGAAAGCTCTTTCGTCACTGGAAAACGCGAATATATTTCTGAAACGTACTATACTAAGTAACTCAGTACTGCTTACGCGCCCTCGGCTCTGTGTCGTGAACGGTTGGAAGTTTACTAGTAGAAGGGGTGGGAGTGAAGTACATTCCAAAACTCAGGTACAATAAAAATTGAAGTAAAAATAAAATGATGTCCCTGTACTTAAGGAATTCATAAGTTTTTAAATGTATTTATGTTTTTGAACTCTCAATATGTCCTACTTACATGTTACTGTTTATATAAATAATTAAAATCTTTGTGTTTCGTACAATTTAATAATATCATGACTCATTTTAATACGTTCACTTTATGCTAGATTATATACTATGCGTGTTTCAATTTATAGATGTATATGAAAGGAGACAGTGTGTTCTAAATCGCTATCACATCTTTCTGTCATTATTCAAATTTAGCTTGTAGTAGATGGTAAATCCCTCTGGACTGGTTAAAATGTTAACTGTTAAATTTATACCAGAGAATCTATTAATCCATTAAAGTTGTGGTGCTTTGATTCTAATTATTTATATAAATATAAACAGTAACATCAGCAAGCCCTTGTGATAGCTCATGAGTTTTAAATGTGTTCATGCTTTTCAATTACTGTACTTTATATCTGTGTGTGCGTGTTCGTGCGTGCGTACGTGAAATGTAACCTGATGATGCCGGAAATAAACAAGAGCGTTTGTTATATGTTTATCAGAACATGATGTCATTCCACTGACGTAGACTTTTAATAATCCGGTCATTCCTTGCACAGACAGATGCCGAATTAGCGAGAGTGCCGGATTACTGACAGAATTTAAAGATATAATTAAATTTAATGTTGTAAGATGCGCTAACCACTCCGCGTACACTTCTAAATCGAAACTAGAACGTTGCACACGTGGCCGACGCGATAATGTATGTAAGTATGTAGGCCTGCGTGTGTAATTGATACAGTAGCCTATAACACATGGCACCGTTGCAAATTTCCCAGGAAACTGTTACAGTAGAAGTGATAGGAAGTACACTAAAAGGAGGCCGGATTATTGAGAGCCGGACTAGAGAGAATCTAGTGTAATAGTAGAGATATTGAAGAAGGCAACTGCAGTACAAGCATCCCTTAATTTCGCTATGTACAAAATACAGTGCTTGTAATAATAACACAGTAATAGAAATAATAATAATAATAATAATAATAATAATAATAATAATAATAATAATAATAATAATAATATAATAACATATGAAGAGTCCACTGCAAGAATGATGGCTGTCATTTGGAATACATTTTGCAGGAGAAGCAATTGAAAGTTTGAAATGCTTAGCGCTCAAAGTTTAACTGTGATTTTCCGATCATTACTGGACAATGACTATCAGTGTTAATGCCATATAACTCTCTATGTACATTCTGTATGTCTTAAGCTATGCATTGACAGTCTTGGTTCATTTTCGACAAAAAAGTGATATCCATCATTCTTGCAGTGGACTCTTCATATCTATTTGACGATTTAACTGACCTGCAGTCAAAAATAAATTTCAAAATAATCGTGAAATAAGCTAAGGAATTAAGATTTAATTTTGAAAACTGTAGTAATTGAAGCAATATGAACTGAAAGATACGTATTTTGAAATATTGTTTCGCAATTAGGACCATTTAAAAAATTTAGGAATTTTCTTTAGATTTGAAGGATTTTTTAGTATACATCTTGATCACAGAGCTTTTAACACTGTATCACTTCGGAATATGTATGATAAGACTTTCTTGTGTTAAATTTTAACGTACCTTGTTTACATGTTTCGACCTATTTGTGGGTCATCCTCAGAACTGGTCGTTGTTGGTCTTGGCGCCCCTTGTTTTGTTTCCTGTGAGGGTGTGTTCGTGTGGTATAGTGTAGAGTCAAAGAGTGTGTGTGTTCTGAAATTGAGTTGTGTTTAGAATTTCGTTGGGGTGTGTTTTCGTGTGTGTGTGTGTGTGTGTGTGTGTGTGTGTGTGTGTGTGTGTGTATTTCATATTGTCCTAGTGTGTTTAGTTTCTGGCTTTTTGGTTGGATATCTGTATCTCTTATTTAGGTAGTATCTATTTGTCTGTTATTTTTTTCTTTCCTTTTCTCATTTTCCATTTTAATTTGTATTTACACTTGTATCTGTTTCATCTCTTTTTTTCATGTTATCTATTTTTTTTGTAAACGAATATCTGTACTGTCTATTGTAATTAGGGCTTTGCCCTGTTATAGGCATAAATAAATAAGTAAATAAATAAATAAGTAAGTAAATAAGTAAATAAGTAAATAAATAAATAAATAAATGTTTAGTATTTCCATGTCTGTGTTGATGTCTCTGTGGGTGTGGTTAGCATTTGTGATGTGTGAAGGTGTTTTGTAATTTTGTTATGGCTGTGATGTGTTCTTTGTAACGTGTTTGAAATGATCTGCTTATCTGTCCTATGTAGGCTGTGTAGGATTTTTTAGGCTTACGGAGGGATTTTCTTTAATGAAAACCTCACAACACTGCCAGTACACTAGCTACCGAGTCACAGCGCGGCCGGATTTCTCCAGACTTCTTGTGTTCTATATTAATTTTCTTCTTGATTATGGGAAATTGTGAAATGAACACAAAATAAACGGGAATGTCCTGAGAAAAACTGGACAAATTCCTATATTTCCTTTGCAAATTAGACTTTCTCGGACATTGAACACTTTGAAAGGCAGTCCTTCGGTTCCATTGCTCTCAGCTTTCTTCAGAATTTTTAGCTTCTAATAGAATCGTATTAATTGTTAAGGCGATGTGGAACATAAACTGTTACTACGCTGGCAACAGACAAATAATAAGACCTGATTGGATTCAAATGCATGACAGTGGTTCTGTCAACGCCTGCAAGGACGCAAGCAAAGATTGAATACGCAAGCTTACCTAATGCAGTTAAATAGCTAATAAATATGCAGAGTGAATTAGCACTCTTTCTCTTCTTCATGGAAGAAGAACTGTTCGGCATGATAAAGACGAGATCGTCCTACCCTGTAATAAGATGGCCTCCCGACTGCACACTGGATTGCTGAATTTGTGCTGCATTTTAATTGGTCCACTTAATACAAATTCCTGCTTTGTTCATTAGTTTCAGTAATTGTCTCTCGTACCAAATTCATAAATGAGAAAATTTGATGGCTAAATGATGTAATCACTGAAAGTCAGGTTTTGCCAGTCCATATACGTGAAGAACGTTTGTGTATTACGAGATATTGAAACGAAGAACAAATTCAAAGCATTAAGTAGACGCAAAGGTGAAATCTGGATCATAAAATTGAAAATGTCACCATTCAGTTCAGCGAAAAGAAAATCTAAATAATGACATCAAGGCGCAAAGGAAGAGCTATCTCGATAGTGAAGGTCTAATGAAAGATGAAGTTAACGTAAAGAGGGATTTGGAATCATAAAAAAGAGGGAAGAAGGAAGTCTGAGATAGAGAGCCTGAGATAAAACTTGAATCTGAAGCAGGAAGTTGAAGGAAAGGAAGGATATGCGTAGTCAATTTGAGACAAAAAACTTGAAAAATGACGTTAAGGTAAATTGGGAATTTAAATAATGAAATTGAGGCAAGAAGGAAACTTAAAACAGGAATCTGACATAAAATGGGAATCTGAAACATAAAGTTGATTCTAAAGAAGTTTGAATCAAGTTGAGGCGAAGAAAGAATGTGAGTCATGAAGTTAAGACGAAGAAAGTATATGAATCATGAAGTTGAGACGAAATTATGAATCATGAAGTTGAGGTGAAGAAAGAATATGAATCATGAAGTTCAGGCGAATAAAGACTAAAATCATTAAGTTCAGGCGAATAAAGAATAAAAATCATGAAGTTAGGCGAAGAAAGAATACGAATCATGAAGTTGAAGCGAAGAAAGAATACGAATCATGAAGTTGAGAGAAGAAATAATATGGATCTTGAAGTTGAGGCGAAGAAAGACTAAAAAACATGAAGTTGAAGCGAAGAAAGAATAAGTTGAGGCGAAGAAAGAATCTGAATCATGACGTTGAGGCGAAGAAAGAATAAAAATCATGACGTTGAGGCGAAGAAAGAATAAAAATCATGACGTTGAGGCGAAGAAAGAATATGAATCATGAGGTTGAGGTGAAGAAAGAATAAGAATCATGACGTTAAGGCGAAGAAAGAATAAGAATCATGAAGTTGAGGGGAAGAAAGAATAAGAATCATGACGTTGAGGCGAAGAAAGAATATGAATCATGACGTTGAGGCAAAGAAAGAATTTGACTCATGACGTTGAGGCGAAGAAGGAATAAGAATCATGAAGTTTAGGGGAAGAAAGAATAAGAATCATGACGTTGAGGCGAAGAAATAATAAGAATCATGAAGTTGAGGGGAAGAAAGAATAAGAATCATGACGTTGAGGCGAAGAAAGAATAAGAATCATGAAGTTGAGGGGAAGAAAATAAGAATCATGAAGTTGAAGCGAAGAAAGAATAAGAATCATGAATTTGAGGCGAAGGAAGAATATGAATCTTGAAGTTGATACGAAGAAAGAACATGAATCATGAAGTTGAAGCGAACAAAGGATAAAAATCATGAAGTTGAGGCAAAGAAAGAACAAGAATCATGAAGTTGAGGCAAATAAAGAATAAGAATCATGAAGTTGAGGCGAAGAAAGAATAAGAATGATGAAATTGAGGCGAAGGAAGAATATGAATCTTGAAGTTGATACGAAGGAAGAATATGAATAATGAAGTTGAAGCGAAGAAAGAATAAAAATCATGAGGTTGAGGCAAAGAAAGAATAAGAATCATGAAGTTGAGGCGAGGAAAGAATATGAATCATGAAGTTGAAGCGAAGAAATAATAAAAATCATGAAGTTGAGGCAAAGAAAGAATAAGAATCATGAAGTTGAGGCGAAAAAAGAATATGAATCATGAAGTTGATACGAAGAAAGAACATGAATCATGAAGTTGACATGGAGAAAAAATATCATGAAGTATAGGCAAGGGAACTTAATTATTGAGTTTGAGACGAAGAAGAAATATAAATCAAGAAGTTGAGAAAAGGAGGAAATTTGAGTCATGAACCTGAGGAAAAAGTAAATTTGAATCATGAAATTGAGGCGAAGGGAGAATATGGTTCGTAAAGTTAAGACAAGAAGAAAACTTTAGTGATGAGAGCGAGATAAAATGAGACTCTTGAACATGTGACGTTGAAGCGGAGGAAGTATAGGAATCATGAAGTTGAGGCAATAAAACTTAAATCTTGACATTAAGACAAAGAGGACATCCAAATCAAGAAGTTCAGGCAAGGAGGAAATTTGGATCATGAATCTGAGAAAAAAGATAATTCGAATCATGAAGATGAGATTAAGGGAGAAATGTGAACTTGAATTTGGTGTTGAGGGGAAGAGGGAATCTTAATCATAAAGTTGAGGTCAAGGGTCGTGGATCTTATCATTTGTTTCGGTAATAATAATAATAATGATAATAATAATAATAATAATAATAATAATAATAATAATAATAATAATAATATAAAAGGTCACATTTACTGATTGAGAAAAGTAAATCAAACCACTTGTGGACTTCAGGATACCAAACTAACTTACTGTACATGCCAGTTGTGGCCTCGTCATGCATCTCTGAACCACCCGGTGGTACAGGTATGCGTAACGTGCTAAGTGCAAGCAATTGCTGTGGAGAATAATTTCTTATCTGCTTTATGTACAGCAGCTAAGAACCCAGCGTGATTCATATGCATGCTCGCTTCTGTAGTCTCTTTCCTTGTATTTGTGACTGCTATCGTATGAGTAGTTGAATTATCAGCGCCTTCAGAGGGTTATTCCAGTAGTGGACAAGCTGCTTAATTAGCTTTTTCTTTGACTTCTTGGTCGAGGAATTCCCAAATAATTTATCACTTGCTCGATTTTATATTCTAGTTGTAATTTACAGCAAACTAGGAAGTTCTACCGACAGGCAAAAAAAAATTAGATTTTTCCTTGCGTTAATGTTCAATGCGTAATTTTTAAATAAGTAATAGAATTTGTGCAATAGGATTTGTAACTTATCTTCAAAGTCAGCCATGAAAACTACAGAATGTTACAAAATTGATGGTAAAAATTTTAGGAATGAGTAATAAAAACGAAGAGAAGCAAAATGTTCCAGTAACTTCGGGTCTGCAAATTAACCGTTTACGAGAACTGAATACTAAGTACTAATTCCAGCAAAAAACAGCGATAATTTTATTTATTAATCACGAGACAATAAAATCCATAATTTTGGCTTCAACATCATAGAAATGTGATTGAACATACGCAAAAATCTTTGTTTGAAGAACAGTAAAATTTGTTGATAAACAATGTAAGTACAGTATGAATATGTTTTTTTTTTAAGTTGGTTATTTAACGACACTGTATCAACTACGAGGTTGTTTAGCGTCGATGAGATTGGTGATAGCGAAATGGTATTTGGCGAGATGAGGCCGAGGATTCGCTATAAATTACCTGGAATTCACCTTACGGTTGGGGAAAACTTCGGAAAAAAACCAACCAGGTAATCAGCCCAAGCTGGGATCGAATCCGGGCCCGAACGGAACTTCAGACCGGCAGGCAAGCGCCTTAACCGACTGAGCCACACCGTGGCTACGAACTTGTTAACTGAAGAATTATACAGCAGGTATTCAAAATGCTCACCATGCACTTGAATGCGCTCGAGCAATCCTGGGTAATTCTTCATTTGCTGGAAGGCATCTACAATCCGATGCTGCAATTCTTTAGGCGTGTTGATGTCTTTGTGTAAACTGGACTTTTTGCATAACCCCATACACAAAAATCGGAAGTACAGTGAAACCTGCCTTTGCGGTCACTTCATTTAAACGGCCACCTGGCCAGAAGGCCAATTTTCTCTGGAATCAATTGGATTTGCCATAAGATCATTACAAATTGTCTCTTTATTTAGCGGCCACCTCATGCTTCGGCCAGCGGCCGGGGTCTGTTTGGATTGGAACCTGACTATAACAGTCACTGTCCAACAAAAATGTTTTCACAGATACTGTCTGACCTATTTTTTCGATGGTTAGAGGACACAGAGCAATATCACGAGTACAATAGCTAAGTGTACAACAGTACACCCTCCATATCTTGGGGTTAGTTGGTTAGTTTTATGACTCTTTTGTCACTTTTCACTCCGACCCTGCACAGCTATAAATTCTTACTCGTTTTTAAAGGATTGAAACACGGACGTTTTCTATCGAAAATGTCACAGTATGTTTTAGGTCAGTAGTTAACCATTCGAATTTATTTTTTTTCTCCTCTTTCCATCTTTTTCTATTTGGACCAGCTTTTACGAATTTTTCTTCTTTTCATTCAGTTGATTCAGAGGAACTGTGACGCTAGTTTGAGAGAGAAATTATGTCTAACAATAAATCTAGAGTGGTATTAAGTTTAGAGGTGAGACGAAAAATGATTGAAGAAAGTGAGAAGGGAACATCTGCGAGAAAAACTGCAGAAATATTCAAATGTGAAAGGACACAAATACACGGTATAATTAAGATGAAATATTAAAAGAATGGGAGGAAAATATGCATGGTGGCCAAAAAAGAAGAGAATGGTGGCCAAAAAAGAAGAGAGAATCTGTGTTTAGTAATGTGAATGATTTCGTTTACGAATGGTTCAAGTGTGCGAGGGCGAAGAAATTGAGTTTTGAAAAGGCTAGTTGCAAGAATGGAAGAGGCTGGCATTAATATGCACGAGTGTTGTACGCGCACAGTACTAAAAAGTCAATGAAATTCAGTACTTTCATGCCAATTCATAAAAAACCGCAACCTTAATCAAGCGGCCACCTGATAAAACGGCCATTTTACAAGGTAACTTCAGATGACCGCTTTATACAGGTTTCACTGTATTTAAATCCTGTGATCTAGGTACAGATCCTCCTCTACCTATCCACCGTTCACCATATCGTATGTTTATATATATCGTCCCACACTTAGAAGGAAATGGGATGGGGAGAGTGCAGCATAAGTACGAAGCATGAATGTTGCCGCTTACCATATCCAGGCGGCCCTAACAAAACAATGACATTCTGTCGTAAACGGTTAATTTGCGGACACATGTTTACTAGAACGTTTTTGCTTCTCTTCGTTTATACTTGTCATTCTTAAATTTTTGACCATCACTTCTGAAACACTCTGTATATTGGCTATTAGAGGAGAAAAATTCGTTCCGGCACCGGGGATCGAACCCGGGTTCTTGGTTCTACGTACCAAGTGCTCCAGCCACTGAGCTACGCCGAAGTTCAATCCACAGCACCGAT